>NC_058521.1:195867151-196167151 GCF_904849725.1 Hordeum vulgare subsp. vulgare
ATTATTTGCCTATGTTTGAAATTTCAAATTTTGAATTAGAACAGATTTAGTTTAAATCTTGTTTTGCTTATTCCAGGAGTTTAGAAATAGCTTTTAATTTAATTGTTTTTGCTACTGGTTCCTAGTGATAATATATTTTAGATGCTTAAGTTTCAATTTTTTAAATATTTTTTACTTGGGATTTTATCAAAAACAGATTCTGCTTTGGTTATGTTAAGTGAATTTCTTCACTTTATGCAATGGTGTTTATATGTTAGTGATTTTATTTTGTTTGTTAGTGATTGTAGTGCTTATTGTGTGTATTTTGTTTGTATCGATAGATCACCAGGAGTGCGAAGCTTGCTACTTAGAAGTGCTTGATCACGACAACTATCGGCAAGGCAAGTCACGTTGATCATACTATTACCCATGTTTTCTATGCATTGTAGTTCTACCTTTCTTCGCCCAATTGCATGCTGAGTAGGTACTTGGAAATATTGGTTACTTGTTGTAGTATCATGTGGTAGGCACCCAACAACCCTGTTACTTGGCCCGGGACGACAAATTCTATTTTGCTATGCTTGAGTAGACGGGGTTCTGGTTGAGAGTCTATCACGAGTGATGCGAGAATAATTTTAATAATCCAGACAGGTTAAGTCAAGACCTTTCAAGACCTCGTGATGCAATGCAACTCTGGGTGAAGGACGGTTTAGATGGGCTCCCTGGAGAAACCAGTGGACGACTGCTACTGCGACAACAGACCTTCCCTGGCAACGGCATCAGGAATCCTGCGGCTACGGGCTACGCCTATAGGGACTTCCTTGGCAAATATGCAATGGATTTCCCCGCAGCCTTGGAGCCTTGCATTGGTGTTCCCTTGAAGAGGAAAGGGTGATGTAGTAAAGCGGCGGTAAGTATTTCCCTCAGTTTGAGAACCAAGGTATCGATCCAGTGGGACGATCGCGTCAAGTCACAAGTACCTGCACAAACACACAGAGCTTGCACCCAACGCTATGAAGGGGTTGTCAATCCCTTATAGATTGTTTGCAAAGTGAGAACTGAAAGCAAAAAAGTAAACAAAGCAAAGTAAAAGTGAAAGTGGAGACGATATTTGTGAATAGACCCGGGGGTCGTAGTGTTCACTAGTGGCTTCTCTCATGAAAGCAAGTAGACGGTGGGTGAATGAATTACTGTCAAGCAATTGATAGAACCGGGCAAAGTCGTGACGTTATCTATGGCAATGATTACATCTATAGGCATCACGTCCAAAACAAGTAGACCGATACTTTCTGCATCTACTACTATTACTCCACACGTCGACCGCTATCCAGCATGCATCTAGTGTATTAAGTTCAAAGGAACAGAGTAACGCCTTAAGCAAGATGACATGATGTAGATGGACAATCTCAAATTTATGATGAAAGCCCATCTTGTTACCCTTGATGGCAACAACATGATGCGTGTCTTGCTGCCCCTTCTATCACTGGGAAAGGTCACCACACGGTATGAACCCAAAACCAAGCACTTCTCCCATTGCAAGAATCATAGATCTAGTTGGCCAAACAAAACCCAAGACTCGGAGAGACTTACAAGGATATCAAATCATGCATATAAGAAATCAGCAAAGACTCAAATATAATTCATAGATAATCTGATCACAAATCCACAATTCATCGGATCTCGACAAACACACCGCCAAAGAGGATTACATCGGATAGATATCCATGAAGATCATGGAGAACTTTGTATTGAAGATCCAAGAGAGAGAAGAAGCCATCTAGCTACTAACTACGGACCCGTAGGTCTGAAGTGGACTACTCACGAGTCATTGGAGAGGCGATGATGTTGATGTAGAAGCCCTCCAACTCCAAAGTCCCCTCCGGCAGGGCACTGGGAAGGGTCTCCAGATGAGATCTCGCGGAAACGGAAGCCTGCGGCGGCGGAAAAGTGTTTTCGTGGATGCCCTGATTTTTTCTGCGATTTTAGGAAATTTATAGGCCAAAGAGCTAGGGCAGGGGAGCGCCAGGGAGGCTACAAGCCTGGTTGCCGCGGGCCCCCCTGGCCGCGGCAACAGGGCTTGTGGGCTCCCTATGGGCCCCCTCCCTTGGCCCTCAAGTCCTCCAATCTTCTTCCATTGTGGAAAAAATTATTTTAGGAATTTTATTCCGTTTGGACTCTGTTCCAAAATCAGATCTGAAAAGAGTCAAAAACACAGAAAAAACAGGAACTCACACTTGGCACTGAATTAATAAGTTAGTGCAAAAAAGATATAAAAGGTATACAGAACATCCAAAGTTGACAAGATAACAGCATGAAACCATCAAAATTATAGATACGTTTGAGACATATCAAGCATCCCCAAGCTTAACTCCTGCTCGTCCTCGAGTAGGGAAGTGATAAAGAATGAATTTTTGATGCTTTCATGCTACCTAGCATAGATGTCCTTTGTAACTCCTCTTATGTGACGTGAATGTTCAGATCCATTAGATTCAAAACAATAGTTTTCTATTGATGTGGAGACAATAATACTTCAAGCAAACTAGCAAGATAATCATGAACTTTCAAAATAACTAGGCTAAAAGAAAGTTATCCCTACAAAATCATATAGTCTGGCTATGCTCTATCATCCTTGCACAACGAATTTAAATCATGCACAACCCCGGTATTGGCCAAGTAATTGTTTTCACACATTTACTTTCTCAAACTTTTTCAACTCTCACGCAATACATGAGCGTGAGCCATGGTTTTAGCACTATAAGTGGTGTGGAGTGTGGTGGAGGTTGCAAGACAAACAAGGAGAAGATGGTCACATTGACTAGGCATATCAATGAGCTATGGAGATGCTCATCAATAGATATCAACGTGAATGAGTAGGGATTGCCATACAAATGATGCACTAGAGCTAAGAGTATGTGAAAGCTCTTAAAGAAAACTAGTGGGTGTGCATCCAACTTGCTTGCTCACGAAGACCTAAGGCAATTTTGAGGAAGCCTATCATTGGAATATACAAGCCAAGTTATATAATGAAAATTTCCCACTAGCTATATGGTGGTGACAAAACGAGAGACTCTCAATCATGAAGATCATGGTACTTAATATGAAGCACAAGTGTGGAAAGGAGATAGTAGCATTGTCCCTTCTCTCTTTTTCTCTCATTTTTTTTGTGGGCTCTTTGGCCTCTTCTATATATATATATATATATATATATATATATATATATTATTTTGGTGGGCATCTTTGGCCTCTTTTATTTCCTCACATGGGACAATGCTCCATCAATGATGATCATCACACTTACAACTCAAAACTTAGAGCAATGATGACTCTATATGGAATGCCTTCGGTAGTGTACCGTGACAATGATCTTGCATGGCATAGACATCAATGGAAACATCATGCTAGCTATCTTATGATCATTCAATGGCAATGTAGAAGTGGTGGCACATGTCATGGTGGTAGTTGTATGGCAATATATCTCGGAATAGCTTTGAAAAAGTCATAGTAGGTAGGTATGGTGGTTGTTTTGAGGGAGGCTGTATGGTGGGTTTTGTGCACCGGCGAAAGTTGCATGGCACTAAAGAAGATAGTGGTGGTGGAAGGTGAAAGTGCATCTAAACCATGGACTCAACATTAGTCATGAAGAACTCATATACTTGTTGCAAAAGTTTTAGTAGTAATCGAAACAAAGCATTCAACGCATACTCCTAGGGGAAGGGTTGGTAGGTATAAACCATCGCGCGATCCCGACCGCCACACAAAGGATGACAATCAATAGACTAATCATGCTCAGACTTCATCACACAGCGGTTCACCATACGTGCATGCTACGAGAATCACTAACTTCAACACAAGTATTTCTAGATCCACAACACCTTAATAGTATAACTTCAATATTACCACAACCACAACTCAAAACTAATTGAGATGAATCAAACTTCTCCAACTACTCAATGCACATGAAGGTGGAAGTTTTCATATCCCTTTGGATAACGACCCCTTTTGAGACTACTATCATAGCATAGATCAACTACCAAGCCACGCGCTTCCGTGCTCTAAAAGATATAAGTGACGCACATAGAGCAAAATCAACTAGCTCAAAAGATATAAGTGAAGCACATGTGAGCTGAATTGTCTAACCAAAGGATATAAGTGAAGCTCGACAAAATCACGGTGAGTGCATGTCTCTCTCTCTAGGTATGCAGCAAGAAAGATTGTGACACAACAAAAATAAAAGACTCATACGATACAAGACGGTCCAAGCAAAACTTATAACATGTGGTGAATAAAAATATAGCCCCAAGTAACGTTACCGATGGATTGAAGACAAAAGAGGGGATGCCTTCCCGGGGTATCCCCAAGCTTAGGCTTTTACGGCATCCTTGAATCAACTTGGGGTGCCTTGGGCATCCCCAAGCTTGAGCTCTTGCCACTCTTTATCTTTTTGTCCATAAGAACTTCACCCACAACTTGAAAACTTCACAACACGAAACTTAAACAGAAACTCGTGATAACATTAGTATAAGAAAGCAAACCACCACTTCCTTAGGTACTGTAGCAAACTTAAATTCTAATTATGTTGATGTTGGGTTACTGTATTTTCAATATTCCATGGCTAATACCCCCCCATACTATCCATAGTTTCATCAAAATAAGCAACCAACTCAACAAAAACAGAATATGTTAACAGCAGACCAGTCTGTAGCAATATGTATACTTCTTATACTTCTGGTACTTCAAAAATTCTGACAAATTACGACTGTCTGAAGAATTTTCGTAGCAATCAGCAGCAAAAAGAGTCAACTCAAAATCTCGTACAGAAAAAAAAATCTTTTCGTGAGCAGAAAGTTTCTGTCTTTTCCAGCATGACCAAACGATCATCCCCAAGACTAATCATAACGGTTTTGCTTGGCACAAACGCAAAAGAAACACAAAACACACAATCATAAAAGAATTATGAAAGTGTGGAAAACACAAAACAGAAAGAAAAAGGATAGATTCGTTGGGTTGCCTCCCAACAAGCGCTATTGTTTAACGCCCTTAGCTAGGCAAAAGGTGATGGAATCACGTATAGTCATCTTTGGTGCTCAAACCATAAGTAGTGTGATCATTTATCATCTTAAGATCTTCAACTTTATTGGATGACTCACCACTAGCTTTAGGAACAAAAATAGACTTGACGGTTTTTTGAGAGTGAGATTTGGAGTATTTTGCACATCAGCAAAAGCGGAACCCAAGTTGGTTATGACATCTTCTAGTTTGCCAATTCTAGAGGAATCATTAACTATAGGTTCCTTCTCCCAAGATTGTGCAACATGTTCATGATCAAGTTGCTTGAAATTCATGATATCGTTACGTAGAGAGATAATCTTAGCCGGCGGAAAATACTGGGATATGTAAGCATCTTTGCACTTATCCCAAGAATCAATACTATTTTTAGGCAAAGAAGAAAACCAAGTTTTTGCGTGATCTCGCAACGAGAAAGGAAAAATCTTCAACTTAATCACGTCATTATCCACATCTCTTTTGTTTTGCATATCGCAAAGTTCAATGGAGGTATTGAGATGGGATGCGGCATCTTCACTAGGAAGGCTAGAGAATTGCTCTTTCATAACAATATTCAGCAAGGCAGCGTTGATTTCATAAGATTCCGCACTAGTGGCAGGAGCAATCGGAGTACTAATAAAATCATTATTATTGGTACTCGATAAGTCGCAAACTTTGGTGTTTTTAGCCATGATGACTTCAACAAACAAACAAGAACACAAGCAACCAAGAAACTGGCAAAGGAAAACGGCAAAAGGCAAAAGAAAACGCCAAAGGAGAAAGGCAAAAAGGCAAATGAAAACGGCAAGGGAGAAAGGCAAATGAAAACGGCAAATGTGAAGTGGGGGAGAGGAAAACGAGAGACAACTGGCAAAAAAGGTAAATGCAAGAGATGAGTTTGTGACACCTACTTGGATAGATCTTGACTTGATCTCTCCTCCCCGGCAACGGCGCCAGAAATCCTTCTGCTACACCGACAACAGACCTTCCCTGGCAACGGCGCCAGGAATCTTGCTGCTATGGGCTACGCCTATAGGGACTTCCTTGGCAAATATGCAAAGGATTTCCCCGCGGCCTTGGAGCCTTGCGTTGGTGTTCCCTTGAAGAGGAAAGGGTGATGTAGCACAGCAGCGGTAAGTATTTCCCTCAGTTTGAGAACCAAGGTATTGATCCAGTGGGAGGATCACGTCAAGTCACAAGTACCTACACAAACACACAGAGCTTGCACCCAACGCTATGAAGGGGTTGTCAATCCCTTATAGATTGTTTGCAAAGTTAGAACTGAAAGCAAAAGGTAAACAAAACAAAGTAAAATTGAAAGTGGAGACGATAGTTGTGAATAGACCCGAGGGCCGTAGTGTTCACTAGTGGCTTCTCTCATGAAAGCAAGTAGACGGTGGGTGAACAAATTACTGTCAAGCAATTGATAGAACCACGCAAAGTCCTGACGTTATCTATGGCAATGATTATATCTATAGGCATCAAGTCGAAAACAAGTAGACCGATACTTTCTGCATCTACAACTATTACTCCACACGTCGACCGCTATCCAGCATGCATCTAGTGTATTAAGTTCAAAGTAACAGAGTAACGCCTTAAGCAAGATGACATGATGTAGATGGACAATCTCAAATTTATGATGAAAGCCCATCTTGTTACCCTTGATGGCAACAACATGATGCGTGCCTTGCTTCCCCTTCTGTCACTGGGAAAGGTCACCACACGGTATGAACCCAAAACCCTGCACTTCTCCCATTGCAAGAATCATAGATCTAGTTGGCCAAACAAAACCCAAGACTCGGAGAGACTTACAAGGATATCAAATCATGCATATAAGAAATCAGCAAAGACTCAAATATAATTCATAGATAATCTGATCACAAATCCACAATTCATCGGATCTCGACAAACACACCGCCAAAGAGGATTACATCGGATAGATCTCCATGAAGATCATGGAGAACTTTGTATTGAAGATCCAATAGAGAGAAGAAGCCATCTAGCTACTAACTACGGACCCGTAACTCTGAAGTGGACTACTCACGAGTCATCGGAGAGGCGGTGATGTTGATGTAGAAGCCCTCCAACTCCAAAGTCCCCTCCGGCAGGGCACCGGGAAGGGTCTCCAGATGAGATCTCGCGGAAACGGAAGCTTGCGGCGGTGGAAAAGTGTTTTCGTGGATGCCCTGATTTTTTCTGCGATTTTAGGGAATTTATAGGCCAAAGAGCTAGGGCAGGGGAGTGCCAAGGAGGCCACAAGCCTGGTTGCCGCGGGCCCCCCTGGCCGCGGCAACAGGGCTTGTGGGCTCCCTGTGAGCCCTGTTCCTTGGCCCTCAAGTCCTCCGATCTTCTTCCGTTCTGGAAAAATTTATTTCGGGGATTTTATTCCGTTTGGACTCCATTCCAAAATCATATCTGATAATAGTCAAAAACACAGAAAAAACAGGAACTGGTACTTGGCACTGAATTAATAAGTTAGTCCCAAAAAAGATATAAAAGGTATATAGAACATCCAAAGTTGACAACATAACAAGAAGAAACCATCAAAAATTATAGATACGTTTGAGACGTATCAACGACCCGAGATGCATGGGGAAGTGCCATGACAATTTGTGGAAAGCTTCACCCAGGCTCGAAGAGATGGACAGAGGCTTCAAGACCCAAGGCTTACCTGCACAACCACAAGTCATTATGGGCTCTGGCTTGGTTGGACAACTTGGCGACTCTAGACAAGCGGTGCTAGCAGATGTAGAAGAATGGTAGGATTGAATGGGCACCGACAGGGGATCAGAGGGACCCGTTGAAAGACCATGTTTTGATCATCCGGTCTTCAAACACACTAAAGTGCGAGGACATACTCGGAGGCGATCAAATCTTGTGGGGAATGTGTGCAAAACTCTGCATAGTACCCAAACCTAATCGATTAGCCATGTCGAGGGTCATGGACAAGTTGAGCCGAGAGAATTGAAATTTTCCAGAACTCTCAACACAATTTAATAATGATGTGGGTATTATCGACAACTCGGGTACGAGAATTGGTTGGCGGAACCATCTCGTTAACAACCAACAATGTAGTAATATTTTTCTTTTAACCGTCTCTTGATGTAGGAGAAAACTTGCTTTTCGCTAAAAACTTATAGCCCCACCTGCCATATATGCATATAGAATAGATGATCATTATTTCATCTTCTCTCTTTGGTGACTTGCGGGCATATTCAATATGCTGACCTACACGGCTGCAACGTGTTATGTTGCAGAGTACTTTTCCGACCAGGAGTGAGGCTACGATCTACGCTCGGTGATATGCCTTGGAGTCAGATGGACTCGTCTACTTTTGAAGCTTCTACTAGTCTTCATTAGTTATCTCATGAGATGGCCTTCAGCCACTTTATTGTAATCCATTATTGTAATAAAGTACTCGATATGAGATTTCGATTAATAAAGATGTGTGATTGAACTCTCGATATATACATTGATGTACTGTGTGTGTACCAGCATGATCTTGGGATGGTACGGAAACACCAGAGACTTGGCTGTTTCAAGTGGGGTCGCTACAGATATGGTATCAGAGCACACGCTGACTGTAGGACGTAACCTCTAGGAATGGAAAAGCTTAGGAAGAAAACTATTTATCTTATGTCTATAAATCTTCTATTTCCTCTTCTTCTCACTTCTGATTTCTCTCCGATTTTCCAATATTTTTAGATGGCCACCTTCATCCCCGGTAAGGTCACGGAGTTTTGCCAGCCCGATGCCACTATGCCTTTCGGAAAGGAGCTGATGCAGATCACCAAGGACTTAAGGATTGCTCTGCCGACTATCACTAGGAAGCCTACGTCATCTTACCCGGAAGATTCACGCTACTGGATTGAGGTGCACAACCCCGGAAGGACATTCGAGCCGTGCAATGAGCCTGTGGACTTCAAGTTCATTGCACCCAGCTGGATTCTTGGAAGGGACATGGCGGTCCATTGTGCACTCGGACGTATCAAGGAAGTGTACAGAGGCTGCCCTATTTCACCGAACCTATTCACGGTATCCCGGAGAGGAGAAGATGGAGAAGTCATCTCAATCAAGACCAAAGACGCTCTCCTGTCCTATGCCCAGACCTTGGAGACGCACAGCGGGACTCTGGAGCATCGTGTGGTCAAGGACACCAGGAAGATCAAGCAACTGTCGCTCCGCGAACTCGAACTCGAAGAAGCAGCCGGGGAAGCCCACTATGAGCACGAATTGGAGGTGAAGGACTTCTTGGAGAGGATCGAGAAGCTGAAGGCTCATGTCACATATCTGGAGGAAGAACTGGACATGGGCGAGAACCTTCACCCTGAAGGAGCCGTAGCCCCCTTCATCAGCGATGAGGAGGACTACGAAGCAAGCTCCACCGACGGACCCACCACCATGCTTTTCTGAGGAGGACACTTAGACTAGTCCACCAATTTATCTTATCGTTAAACGCTTAGGCCAATGTTTAGTTTATCGAAACTTGTATCCCTCTGTCTGAACCTTTTGAGGTGATTAATGAATAAAAATGTGTGGTGTGAAAATTGTTTGATGCATTTCATATGGGTAGTGTAATTACTCTTTAGACCATTGTTCTATGCTAATCCCACCCCTCTACAAACACCAGATGCCTCCGAGATGTGACCCTGCTTCCAACTTCCTGCTAGAACTCACACAGTTGATTCAGCAACAGAATGCCCTGATGCAGCTGATCGTTTCCGGGTTAGATGGATGCACGGATGACCAATGGGTTACGGCAGAACATCTTTACTAAATAGATGTTCGACCAAGAAGTACGGTTATGGTCAACATATTGTTCTAAGAAAACTAAAAAATGCTATCAGTGATAGCTCGCTCTATGGCTGATGTAGGGAGGAATGGTCGGCGACGGGGCTGCAGGCTTAGGGAGGCGCGGCTCCGGTTGGCAAGGGCGGAGACGAGGCGGCTGAGTGGCGTGGTTCTGATGCCCGGGTTGGCCCAAAACAATGTGCAGAAGGTGCATCCATTGTGTCTTCGTGACATGCTGCTCGTTCCCTGCAGGCCACAACGACGAGACAGCGAGGTAAGCAGGATCGACGAGATGATCGAAGATGAGGCAAGACAGCGACCTGTGGTCATGCTGCTGCTCCGGCGCGGGCGGTCCCGAGCAACGACGGTAGTAAATGAAGCTAGGGCCACTAGGCTCGGGTGCTATGCCAGTGACAAAAAGACCGAGAGAGAAAAACAGTTATGCGAGAGAGAGGAGGAGAGCACAGGGAGGAGAAACAGCAGGCGCTGGGAAGGTGCCTGGAGGTCGTGTGCAGCTTGGACTTGGGACGGCGGCTCCATGGGGCGTGGTATTGGGTAGGATACGCTCTTGAAGGCTCGGGGTCAAGCTCAAGGGTGGCATCTGATTGAGGCGCTCACCGGCGAAGCCAACTGTGAGAGTAGCAGGGCGTCGGGGTTGCGGTTGGAGGAGCCTCCGACGTCCACGGCTGCAAGGGATCCTGGCAGAGAGAGGACATTGAGATGTGTGAGGGAGAGAGATCACAAAGAGAGAGGGAACGGAGTGAGAGGGTGTTGAAATTAGAGATGGGCCTTAGGCCCATAAGACAAATTTCAGAAAAATCTCTAAGGGCCCATGTAGGTGGTGGCATGACAAGGTGGTGGGAAGTTTAGTCCCACCCCGCTAGTGGAGGAGAAGTTGGACCCCTTTATAAGGGTCTCTCTTCCACATGCTATTGGAGAGTGAGAAGAGAAGGTGCCCTCGCGCACTCCTCCGCCGCCGCCCGCCTCGCCACGGTGCGGGTTGCGGGAATGAGCCGAGCTCATGGCTGTTACCGACTCGGACGTGGGTTTGGCCCACGTATCTCCACCCAGCCGCCTTTATAAGCACCTCACGCGTTCGTTCCTTGACTGCTGCTGCCGCCGGCGACTCCATCCCGTTTACCGCGTACACGGTCGACAGGAGAGCAGGCCTCCGAAACCTCGCCTCTCCGATTCTTGTACAGGAGAGGGGCAATTAGGTTTTTGGGGAGCGATCACGCGACTGCTCGCCTCCGTCTGTCTGCTTCGTCTACGTCCGCGTCGCCCTCGTCATCGCCATGTCTTCACCAAGCGAAGCTGACCGTCTCCGCGACAAGGCCGAAACCGAGAAGAAGGCGGCAGAGGATACTGCCGTCGCCGCCGCAGCTGCTACCGCCAACTGGCCGATCGGAGTGTATGATGTGTTTGTCTCTCTCCTGTTTCTGTCTGCACTAGTAGTATTGCCTATATGCATAGATGTTTCTGCTATATGCGTAGTACTTGCTAGTATACTCCATGATCAGTATGTCATGAACCTAGTCAATGCCATGTTAGTAATTATTTCATGGATTAATCTGCTCGGAAAATTGCCTATTTACTTAACAATCCAAAAACCTAATGTCTGTCCGAATTTTTCGAGTAATGGTTTTGCTGCTGCACTGAAACCGGATAAGTTTACCGGTACCTTTTTCAAGCGTTGGCAAACGAGAACCACCTCATGGCTCACAGCTATGAACGTGTTCTGGGTAGCCCGTGGTAGGGGCAAGAGACAAAGGACTGCAAAGACCTTTGGTGATGATTTCTTCGTATACCTCGTGGATGATAATCCCAGTTCTATTTCAGAAGCGTATGCTTCTCCAGATGTTGATCACTGGAAAGCTGCGGTCCGTAGCGAGATGGATTCCATCATGGCTAACGGGACATGGGAAATCACTGATCGTCCCTATGGTTGCAAACCATTGGGATGCAAGTGGGTGTTCAAAAAGAAGCTTAGGCCCGATGGTACGATTGAAAAGTACAAGGCTAGGCTTGTGGCCAAGGGCTATGCCCAGAAAGAAGAAGAAGATTTATTCGATACTTATTCACCTATGGCTAGACTGACCACCATTCGAGTACTACTCTCATTGGCGGCCTCTCATGGTCTTCTCGTTCATCAAATGGACGTTAAGACGGCTTTCCTGAATGGAGAGCTAAATGAGGAAATCTATATGCAACAGCCAGATGGCTTTGTGATAGAAGGTCAGGAAGGAAAGGTGTGTAAGTTGCTGAAATCTTTATATGGTCTGAGACAAGCACCTAGGCAATGGCATGAGAAGTTTAATACAACTCTCACATATGTTGGCTTCGTTGTTAATGAAGCTGACAAATGTGTATACTATGGCCATGGTGGGGGCGAAGGAGTTATATTGTGCTTGTATGTTGGTGACATACTGATATTTGGAACCAACCTCAAAGTAATTGAGGAGGTTAAGTATTTTCTGTATCAAAACTTTGAGATGAAGGACCTTGGGGTGGCTGATGTTATCTTGAACATCAAGCTGTTGAGAGATGATGAGGGTGGGATTACACTTCTGCAATCCCACTATGTTGATAAGATTTTGAGTCGCTTTGGATATTCAGACTTCAAAATTTGTCAAACACCATATGATCCTAGTGTGCTTATTCGAAAGTTTAAAGGCACAGCTATAGATCAATTGAGATGCTCTCAAATTATCGGTTCACTTATGTACCTAGCTAGCGCAACGAGGCCTGACATCGCGTTTGATGTGAGCAAACTTACCCGGTTTGTTGCAAACCCGGGCGATGTTCATTGGCGTGTTGTTGAAAGAATTATGCGCTACTTGAAAGGTACTGTCAACCACGGGCTTCACTATACAGGATTCCCATCGGTACTTGAAGGGTATAGTGATGCGAATTGGATCTCTGATGCTGATGAGATGAAGGCCACTACTGGGTATGTGTTTACTCTTGGGGGTGGTGCTGTTTCCTGGAAGTCTTGCAAGCAAACGATCTTAACAAGATCGACAATGGAAGCAGAACTAACAGCATTATAAAAATATCTGGTGTCGAAGCAGAATTTCTTCGAGATCTTTTGATGGACTTACCTGTGGTTGAGAAGCCCGTTCCGGCTATCCTTATGAACTGCAATAATCAGACGGTTATTGTCAAAGTGAAGAGTTCAAAGGACAATATGAAGTCCAAGAAACATATAAGAATGAGATTGAAGTCTGTCAGACGTTTGAGAAACTCCGGAGTGATAGCGTTGGATTACATCCAAACAGCTAAGAATCTGGCAGATCCCTTTACTAAAGGGCTATCACGTGTTGTGATAGACAGTGCAACGAGGGAGATGGGTATGAGACCCACATGAGTTGCCATGGCAGTAACCCAACCTATATGATCGGAGATCCCGTGAAGTAGGACCTGGGAAAGCAAGCTAGTGGTGAACTGAAGAGAGTAACTTTACTAACCCACTCCTTTGGAGATGCAATACTCTCGGACACTGTATGGTAGGATGACTACTGTCTTAATGTGTTCTAAAGCTTATATGTAACCAAGATGCTGTCCTACAGAGCGATCTTTGGAGGAACACACCTATATGAGCTTGACTGCTGGTCATAGTCTATGAGGTTTGGGTGATCTCTAGTAAACTCGTGAATAGGCCAGGAGTGTGACTAATATGCTCCACCCGAGGGGTCACCTTCGGCAGCCTAGTACTAGTAAGACTTGTGGTGAAGCTCCTTTACGCCAAACTGACAATTCAAGGCATAGTCCATTGTTCAGTTGTAAAGGGGTGTAGCTACTTGCTCTAGGTGAAGCTCAACCTTAACAGGTCTTCACTGAAATGCTGGTATATTAAAATAGTGTTTGGAACGAGTGAACAAGATATGCCCTTGAGATCTGGTGGGGGATTGTTGAAATTAGAGATGGGCCCATGTAGGTGGTGGCATGACAAGGTGGTGGGAAGTTTAGTCCCACCCCGCTAGTGGAGGAGAAGTTGGACCCCTCTATAAGGGTCTCTCTTCCACATGCTATTGGAGAGTGAGAAGAGAAGGTGCCCTCGCGCACTCCTCCGCCTCCCGCCTCGCCACGCCACGCCTCGTCACGACGCGCCGCGGGTTGCGGGAAGGAGCCGAGCCGAGCTCATACCTACGCGCTTATTTTTGCCGGTCAGGAACGGAGAATACGTAACGGACAAGCCACGATCCGAGACGTCGGATCATGGCTGTTACCGACTCGGACGTGGGTTTGGCCCACGTCTCTCCACCCAGCCGCCTTTATAAGCAGGCTATCGCCTACCCTAGCCGTCACGAGAATCAGATCACATCTGCCTCACGCATTCGTTCCTTGACTGCTGCTGCCGCCAGCGACTCCGTCCCGTTTACCACGTACACGGTCGACGGGAGAGCAGGCCTCCGAAACCTCGCCTCTCCTGTTCCTGTACGGGAGAGGGGCAATTAGGTTTTTGGGGAGCGATCACGCGACTGCTCGCCTCCGTCTGTCTGCTTCGTCTACGTCCGCGTCGCCCTCGTCATCGCCATGTCTTCACCAAGCGAAGCTGACCGTCTCCGCGAGAAGGCCGAAACCGAGAAGAAGGCGGCAGAGGATACTGCCGCCGCCGCCGCAGCTGCTACGGCCAACTGGCCATCGGAATGTATGATGTGTTTGTCTCTCTCCTGTTTCTGTCTGCACTAGTAGTATTGCCTATATGCATAGATGTTTCTGCTATATGTGTAGTACTTGCTAGTATACTCCATGATCAGTATGTCATGAACCTAGTCAATGCCATGTTAGTAATTATTTCATGGATTAATCTGCTCGGAAAATTTCCTATTTACTTAACAATCCAAAAACCTAATGTCTGTCCGAATTTTTCGAGTAATGGTTTTGCTGCTGCACTGAAACCGGATAAGTTTACCGGTACCTTTTTCAAGCATTGGCAAACGAGAACCACCTTATGGCTCACAGCTATGAACGTGTTCTGGGTAGCCCGTGGTAGGGGCAAGAGACAAAGGACTGCAAAGACCTTTGGTGATGATTTCTTCGTATACCTCGTGGATGATAATCCCACTTCTATTTCAGAAGCGTATGCTTCTCCAGATGCTGATCACTGGAAAGCTGCGGTCCGTAGCGAGATGGATTCCATCATGGCTAGCGGGACAAGGGAAATCACTGATCGTCCCTATGGTTGCAAACCATTGGGATGCAAGTGGGTGTTCAAAAAGAAGCTTAGGCCCGATGGTACGATTGAAAAGTACAAGGCTAGGCTTGTGGCCAAGGGCTATGCCCAGAAAGAAGAAGAAGATTTCTTCGATACTTATTCACCTATGGCTAGACTGACCACCATTCGAGTACTACTCTCATTGGCGGCCTCTCATGGTCTTCTCGTTCATCAAATGGACGTTCAGACGGCTTTCCTGAATGGAGAGCTAAATGAGGAAATCTATATGCAACAGCCAGATGGCTTTGTGATAGAAGCTCAGGAAGGAAAGGTGTGTAAGTTGCTGAAATGTTTATATGGTCTGAGACAAGCACCTAAGAAATGGCATGAGAAGTTTAATACAACTCTCACATCTGTTGGCTTCGTTGTTAATGAAGCTGACAAATGTGTATACTATCGCCATGGTGGGGGCGAAGGAGTTATATTGTGCTTGTATGTTCATGACATACTGATATTTGGAACCAACCTCAAAGTAATTGAGGAGGTTAAGTCTTTTCTGTCTCAAAACTTTGAGATGAAGGACCTTGGGGTGGCTGATGTTATCTTGACCATCAAGCTGTTGAGAGATGATGAGGGTGGGATTACACTTCTGCAATCCCACTATGTTGATAAGATTTTGAGTCGCTTTGGATATTTAGACTGCAAAATTTGTCAAACACCATATGATCCTAGTGTGCTTATTCGAAAGTTTAAAGGCACAACTATAGATCAATTGAGATGCTCTCAAATTATCGGTTCACTTATGTACCTAGCTAGCGCAACGAGGCCTGACATCGCGTTTTCTATGAGCAAACTTAGCCGGTTTGTTGCAAACCCGGGCGATGTTCATTGGCGTGCTGTTGAAAGAATTTTGCGCTACTTGAAAGGTACTGTCAACCACGGGCTTCACTATACAGGATTCCCATCAGTACTTGAAGGGTATAGTGATGCGAATTGGATCTCTGATGCTGATGAGATGACGTCCACTACTGGGTATATGTTTACTCTTGGGCGTGGTGCTGTTTCCTGGAAGTCTTGCAAGCAAACGATCTTAACAAGATCGACAATGGAAGCAGAATTAACAGCATTAGACACATCTGGTGTCGAAGCAGAATTTCTTCGAGATCTTTTGATGGACTTACCTGTGGTTGAGAAGCCGGTTCCGGCTATCCTTATGAACTGCGATAATCAGACGGTTATTGTCAAAGTGAAGAGTTCAAAGGACAATATGAAGTCCAACAACCATATAAGAATGAGAATGAAGTCTGTCAGACGTTTGAGAAACTCCGAAGTGATAGCGTTGGATTACATCCAAACAGCTAAGAATCTGGCAGATCCCTTTACTAAAGGGCTATCATGTGTTGTGATAGACAGTGCATCGAAGGAGATGGGTATGAGACCCACATGAGTTGCCATGGCAGTAACCCAACCTATATGATCGGAGATCTCGTGAAGTAGGACCTGGGAAAGCAAGCCAGTGGTGAACTGAGGAGAGTAACTTTACTAACCCACTCTGTTGGAGATGCAATACTCTCGGATACTGTATGGTAGGATGACTACTGTCTTAATGTGTTCTAAAGCTTATATGTAATCAAGATGTTGTCCTACAGAGCGATCTTTGGAGGAACACACCTATATGAGCTTGACTGCTGGTCACAGTCTATGAGGTTTGGGTGATCTCTAGTAAACTCGTGAATAGGCCAGGAGTGTGACTAATATGCTCCACCCGAGGGGTCACCTTCGGCAGCCTAGTACTAGTAAGACTTGTGGTGAAGCTCCTTTACGCCAAACTGACAATTCAAGGCATAGTCCATTGTTCAGTAGTAATGGGGTGTAGCTACTTGCTCTAGGTGAAGCTCAACCTTAACAGGTCTTCACTGAAATGCTCGTATATTAAAACAATGTTTGGAACGAGGGAACATGATGTGCCCTTGAGATCTGGTGGGGGGTTGTTGAAATTAGAGATGGGCCCATGTAGGTGGTGGCATGACAAGGTGGTGGGAAGTTTAGTCCCACCCCGCTAGTGGAGGAGAAGTTGGACCCCTTTATAAGGGTCTCTCTTCCACATGCTATTGGAGAGTGAGAAGAGAAGGTGCCCTCGCGCACTCCTCCTCCGCCGCCCGCCTCGCCACGCCACGCCTCGTCACGACGCGCCGCAGGTTGCGGGAATGAGCCGAGCCGAGCTCATACCTACGCGCTTATTTTTGCCGGTCATGAACGGAGAATACGTAACGGACAAGCCACGATCCGAGACGTCGGATCATGGCTGTTACTGACTCGGACGTGGGTTTGGCCCACGTCTCTCCACCCAGCCGCCTTTATAAGCAAGCTATCGCCTACCCTAGCCGTCACGAGAATCAGATCACATCTGCCTCACGCATTCGTTCCTTGACTGCTGCTGCCGCCAGCGACTCGGTCCCGTTTACCACGTACACGGTCGACTGGAGAGCAGGCCTCCGAAACCTCGCCTCTCCGGTTCCTGTACGGGAGAGGGGCAATTAGGTTTTTGGGGAGCGATCACGCGACTGCTCGCCTCCGTCTGTCTGCTTCGTCTACGTCCGCGTCGCCCTCGTCATCGCCATGTCTTCACCAAGCGAAGCTGACCGTCTCCGCGAGAAGGCCGAAACCGAGAAGAAGGCGGCAGAGGATACTGCCGCCGCCGCCGCAGCTGCTACGGCCAACTGGCCGATCGGAGTGTATGATGTGTTTGTCTCTCTCCTGTTTCTGTCTGCACTAGTAGTATTGCATATATGCATAGATGTTTCTGCTATATGCGTAGTACTTGCTAGTATACTCCATGATCAGTATGTCATGAACCTTGTCAATGCCATGTTAGTAATTATTTCATGGATTGATCTGCTCGGAAAATTGCCTATTTACTTAACAATCCAAAAACCTAATGTCTGTCCGAATTTTTTGAGTAATGGTTTTGCTGCTGCACTGAAACCGGATAAGTTTACCGGTACCTTTTTCAAGCATTGGCAAACGAGAACCACCTTATGGCTCACAGCTATGAACGTGTTCTGGGTAGCCCGTGGTAGGGGCAAGAGACAAAGGACTGCAAAGACCTTTGGTGATGATTTCTTCATATACCTCATGGATGATAATCCCAGTTCTATTTCAGAAGCGTATGCTTCTCCAGATGCTCATCACTGGAAAGCTGCGGTCCGTAGCGAGATGGATTCCATCATGGCTAACGGGACATGGGAAATCACTTATCGTCCCTATGGTTGCAAACCATTGGGATGCAAGTGGGTGTTCAAAAAGAAGCTTACGCCCGATGGTACGATTGAAAAGTACAAGGCTAGGCTTGTGGCCAAGGGCTATGCCCAGAAAGAAGAAGAAGATTTCTTCGATACTTATTCACCTATGGCTAGACTGACCACCATTCGAGTACTACTCTCATTGGCGGCCTCTCATGGTCTTCTCGTTCATCAAATGGACGTTAAGACGGCTTTCCTGAATGGAGAGATAAATGAGGAAATCTATATGCAACAGCCAGATGGCTTTGTGATAGAAGCTCAGGAAGGAAAGGTGTGTAAGTTGCTGAAATATTTATATGGTCTGAGACAAGCACCTAAGCAATGGCATGAGAAGTTTAATACAACTCTCACATCTGTTGGCTTCGTTGTTAATGAAGTTGACAAATGTGTATACTATCGCCATGGTGGGGGCGAAGGAGTTATATTGTGCTTGTATGTTCGTGACATACTGATATTTGGAACCAACCTCAAAGTAATTGAGGAGGTTAAGTCTTTTCTGTCTCAAAACTTTGAGATGAAGGACCTTGGGGTGGCTGATGTTATCTTGACCATCAAGCTGTTGAGAGATGATGAGGGTGGGATTACACTTCTGCAATCCCACTATGTTGATAAGATTTTGAGTCGCTTTGGATATTTAGACTGCAAAATTTGTCAAACACCATATGATCCTAGCGTGCTTATTCGAAAGTTTAAAGGCACAGCTATAGATCAATTGAGATTCTCTCAAATTATCGATTCACTTATGTACCTAGCTAGCGCAATGAGGCCTGACATCGCGTTTGCTGTGAGCAAACTTAGCCGGTTTGTTGCAAACCCGGGCGATGTTCATTGGCGTGTTGTTGAAAGAATTTTGCGCTACTTGAAAGGTATTGTCAACCACGGGCTTCACTATACGGGATTCCCATCGGTACTTGAAGGGTATAGTGATGCGAATTGGATCTCTGATGCTGATGAGATGACGGCCGCTACTGGGTATATGTTTACTCTTGGGGGTGGTGTTGTTTCCTGGAAGTCTTGCAAGCAAACGATCTTAACAAGATCGACAATGGAAGCAGAATTAACAGCATTACACACATCTGGTGTCGAAGCAGAATTTCTTCGAGATCTTTTGATGGACTTACCTGTGGTTGAGAAGCCGGTTCCGGCTATCCTTATGAACTGCGATAATCAGACGGTTATTGTCAAAGTGAAGAGTTCAAAGGACAATATGAAGTCCAACAACCATATAAGAATGAGATTGAAGTCTGTCAGACGTTTGAGAAACTCCGGAGTGATAGCGTTGGATTACATCCAAACAGCTAAGAATCTGGCAAATCCCTTTACTAAAGGGCTATCATGTGTTGTGATAGACAGTGCATCGAAGGAGATGGGTATGAGACCCACATGAGTTGCCATGGCAGTAACCCAACCTATATGATCGGAGATCCCGTGAAGTAGGACCTGGGAAAGCAAGCCAGTGGTGAACTGAGGAGAGTAACTTTACTAACCCACTCCGTTGGAGATGCAGTACTCTCGGATACTGTATGGTAGGATGACTACTGTCTTAATGTGTTCTAAAGCTTATATGTAATCAAGATGTTGTCCTACAGAGCGATCTTTGGAGGAACACACCTATATGAGCTTGACTACTGGTCACAGTCTATGAGGTTTGGGTGATCTCTAGTAAACTCATGAATAGGCCAGGAGTGTGACTAATATGCTCCACCCGAGGGGTCACCTTCGGCAGCCTAGTACTAGTAAGACTTGTGGTGAAGCTCCTTTACGCCAAACTGACAATTCAAGGCATAGTCCATTGTTCAGTAGTAAAGGGGTGTAGCTACTTGCTCTAGGTGAAGCTCAACCTTAACAGGTCTTCACTGAAATGCTCGTATATTAAAACAATGTTTGGAACGAGGGAACATGATGTGCCCTTGAGATCTGGTGGGGGGTTGTTGAAATTAGAGATGGGCCCATGTAGGTGGTGGCATGACAAGGTGGTGGGAAGTTTAGTCCCACCCCGCTAGTGGAGGAGAAGTTGGACCCCTTTATAAGGGTCTCTCTTCCACATGCTATTGGAGAGTGAGAAGAGAAGGTGCCCTCGCGCACTCCTCCTCCGCCGCCCGCCACGCCACGCCACGCCTCGCCTCGTCACGACGCGCCGCGGGTTGCGGGAATGAGCCGAGCCGAGCTCATACCTACGCGCTTATTTTTCCCGATCAGGAACGGAGAATACATAACGGACAAGGCACGATCCGAGACGTCGGATCATGGCTGTTACTGACTCGGACGTGGGTTTGGCCCACGTCTCTCCACCCAGCCGCCTTTATAAACAGGCTATCGCCTACCCTAGCCGTCACGAGAATCAGATCACGTTCGTTCCTTGACTGCTGCTGCCGCCGGCGACTCCGTCTCGTTTACAACGTACACGATCGACGGGAGAGCAAGCCTCCGAAACCTCGCCTCTCCGGTTCCTGTACGGGAGAGGGACGATTACGTTTTTGGGGAGCGATCACGCGACTGCTCGCCTCCGTCCGTGTGCTTCGTCTACGTCCGCGTCGCCCTCGTCATCGCCATGTCTTCACAAAGCGAAGCTGACCGTCTCCGCGAGAAGGCCGAAGCCGAGAAGAAGGCGGCAGAGGATACTGCCGCCGCCGCCGCTGCTGCTATGGCCAACTGGCCGATCGGAGGGTATGATGTGTTTGTCTCTCTCCTGTTTCTGTCTGCACTAGTAGTATTGCCTATATGCGTAGATGTTTCTGCTATATGCGTAGTACTTGCTAGTATACTCTGTGATCAGTATGTCATGAACCTAGTCAATGCCATGTTAGTAATTATTTCATGGATTAATCTACTCGGAAAATTGCCTATTTACTTAACAATCCAAAAACCTAATGTCTGTAGGAATTTTTCGAGTAATGGTTTTGCTGCTGCACTGAAACCGGATAGGTTTACCGGTACCTTTTTCAAGCGTTGGCAAACAAGAACCACCTTATGGCTCACAGCTATGAACGTGTTCTGGGTAGCCGGTGTCACTCCTATAGAAACTATCACTCCTGAACAGGAGAAGATGTTTAAGGAGGCCACCGTCCTATTCCTTGGAGCAGTCATTAGCGTGATCGGAGATAAGCTGGTTGATGCATATTTACATATGCATGTTGCCAAGGACTTGTGGGAGGCGCTCGAATCTAAATTCGGGGCCACCGATGTTGGGAGTGAGATGTATGTTATGGAGCAGTTCCACGATTACAAGATGGTTGACAACCGTTCTGTATTGGAACAAGCTCATGAGATAATATGCATAGCTAAGGAACTTGAGGTTCTTAAGTGCAATCTGTTGGAAATATGCCCTAGAGGCAATAATAAATTAGTTATTATTATATTTCTTTGTTCATGATAATTGTTTATTATCCATGCTATAATTGTATTGATTGGAAACACAATACTTGTGTGGATACATAGACAAAACACTGTCCCTAGTAAGCCTCTAGTTGACTAGCTCGTTGATCAAAGATGGCCAAGGTTTCCTGGCCATAGGCAAGTGTTGTTACTTGATAATGGGATCACATCATTAGGAGAATCATGTGATGGACTAGACCCAAAATAATAGATGTAGCATGTTGATCGTGTCATTTTGTTGCTACTGTTTTCTGCGTGTCAAGTATTTGTTCCTATGACCATGAGATCATATAACTCACTGACACCGGAGGAATACTTTGTGTGTATCAAACGTCGCAACGTAACTGGGTGACTATAAAGATGCTCTACAGGTATCTCCGAAGGTGTTCGTTGAGTTAGTATGGATCGAGACTGGGATTTGTCACTCCGTGTGACGGAGAGGTATCTCGGGGCCCACTCGGTAATACAACATCAAACACAAGCCTTGCAAGCAATATGACTTAGTGTAAGTTGTGGGATCTTGTATTACGGAACGAGGAAAGAGACTTGCCGGTAAACGAGATTGAAATAGGTATGCGGATACTGACGATCGAATCTCGGGCAAGTAACATACCGAAGGACAAAGGGAATGACATACGGGATTATATGAATCCTTGGCGCTGAGGTTCAAACATAAGATCTTCGTAGAATATGTAGGATCCAATATGGGCATCCAGGTCCCGCTATTGGATATTGACCGAGGAGTCTCTCGGGTCATATCTACATAGTTCTCGAACCCGCAGGGTCTGCACACTTAAGGTTCGACGTTGTTTTATGCGTATTTGAGTTATATGGTTGGTTACCGAATGTTGTTCGGAGTCCCGGATGAGATCACGGACGTCACGAGGGTTTCCGGAATGGTTCGGAAACGAATATTGATATATAGGATGACCTCATTTGATTACCGGAAGGTTTTCGGAGTTACCGGGAATGTACCGGGAATGACGAATGGGTTCCGGGTGTTCACCGGGGGGGCAACCCACCCCGGGGAAGCCCATAGGCCTTGGGGTGGCGCACCAGCCCTTAGTGGGCTGGTGGGACAGCCCAAGAAGGCCCTATGCGCCATAGGAAGAAAATCAAAGAGAAAAGGAAAAAAAGGGGGGTGGGAAAAGGGAGAAGGACTCCTCCTTCCAAACCTAGTTGGACTCGGTTTCGAAGGGGAGGGTTGCCCCCCTTGGGAGTCCTTGGACCCCAAGGCAAGGCTCCCCCTCCTCCCCCTATATATACGGAGGTTTTAGGGCTAATTTGAGACAACTTTTGCCACGGCAGCCCGACCACATACCTCCACGGTTTTACCTCCAGATCGCGTTTCTGCGGAGCTCGGGCGGAGCCCTGCTGAGATTTGATCACCACCAACCTCCGGAGCACCGTCATGCTGCCGGAGAACTCATCTACCTCTCCGTCTCTCTTGCTGGATCAAGAAGGCCGAGATCGTCGTCGAGCTGCACGTGTGCTGAACGCGGAGGTGCCGTCCGTTCGGCACTAGATCGTGGGACGGTTCGCGGGGCGGATCGAGGGACGTGAGGACGTTACACTACATCAACCGCGTTTCTTAACGCTTCTGCTGTGCGGTCTACAAGGGTACGTAGATCGGAAATCCCCTCTCATAGATGGACATCACCATGATAGGATTTCGTGCGCGTAGGAAATTTTTGGTTTCCCATGCGACGTTCCCCAACAGTGGCATCATTTGCTAGGTTCATGCGTAGATCTCTTCTCGAGTAGAACACAAAAGTTTTTGTGGGCGGTGATGTGCATTTTGCTGCCCTCCTTAGTCTTTTCTTGATTCCGCGGTATTGTTGGATCGAAGCGGCTCGGACCGACATTACTCGTACGCTTACGAGAGACTGATTTCATCGCTACGAGTAACTCCGTTGCTCAAAGATGACTGGCGGGTGTCAGTTTCTCCAACTTTAGTTGAATCGGATTTGACCGAGGAGGTCCTTGGATGAGGTTAAATAACAACTCATATATCTCCGTTGTGGTGTTTGCGTAAGTAAGATGCGATCCTACTCGATACCCATGGTCACCACGTAAAACATGCAACAACAAAATTAGAGGACGTCTAACTTGTTTTTGCAGGGTATGCTTGTGATGTGATATGGCCAACGATGTGATGTGATATATTGGATGTATGAGATGATCATGTTGTAATAGATAATATCGACTTGCACGTCGATGGTACGGCAACCGGCAGGAGCCATAGGGTTGTCTTTATACTAATGTTTGTGCTTGCAGATGCATTTACTATATTGCTAGGACGTAGCTTTAGTAGTAATAGCATGAGTAGCACGACAACCCCGATGGCGACACGTTGATGGAGATCATGGTGTGACGCCGGTGACAAGAAGATCGTGCCGGTGCTTTGGTGATGGAGATCAAGAAGCACATGATGATGGCCATATCATGTCACTTATGAATTGCATGTGATGTTAATCCTATATGCACCTTATCTTGCTTAGAACGAGGTAGCATTATGAGGTGATCTCTCACTAAAATTTCAAGACGAAATTGTGTTCTCCCCGACTGTGCACCGTTGCGACAGTTCTTCGTTTCGAGACACCACGTGATGATCGGGTGTGATAGACTCAACGTTCACATACAACGGGTGCAAAACAGTTGCACACGCGGAACACTCGGGTTAAGCTTGACGAGCCTAGCATGTGCAGACATGGCCTCGGAACACATGAGACCGAAAGGTCGAGCATGAATCGTATAGTTGATATGATTAGCATAGAGATGCTTACCACTGAAACTATTCTCGACTCACGTGATGATCGGACTTGAGATAGTGGATTTGGATCATGTACCACTCAAATGACTAGAGAGATGTACTTTTTGAGTGGGAGTTCTTAAGTAATATGATCAATTGAACTAATTGTCATGAATATAGTCTAATGGTCTTTGCGAATTACGATGTAGATTGCGCTATAGCTCTACTATTTTTATATGTTCCTAGAGAAAATTTAGTTGAAGTTGATAGTAGCAAACTTTGCAGAGTATTGTCCTCGATGCTGCGCAGAAGGCTTATGTCCTTAATGCACCACTCAGTGTGCTGCACCTCGTGCGTCGTCTGTGGATGCTGTTAACATCCGACATACACGTTTCTGATGACTACACGATAGTTCAGTGCAAAATACTTAATGGCTTAGAAGCAAGGCGCCGAAGACGTTTTGAAATGTCACGGAACATAAGTGATGTTCTAAAGAGATGAAATTGTGATTTCATGCTTGTGCCCTTGTTAAGAGGTACGAGACCTCTGACAAGATTCTTTGTCCACAAAGTAAAGGAGAAAAGCTCAATCGTTGAGCGTGTGCTCAGATTGTCTGAGTACGACAATCGCTTGAATCAAGTGGGAGTTAATCTTCCATATGAGATAGTGATGGTTCTCCAAAGTCACTGCCACCAAGCTGTGAGAGCTTCGTGATGAACTATAACATATCAAGGATAGATACAATGATCCTTGAGCGATTCGCGATGTTTGACACTGCGAAAGTAGAAATCAAGAGGAGCATCAATAGTTGATGGTTAGTAAAACCACTAAGTTTCAAGAAAGGCAAGGGCTAGAAGGGATACTTCGTGAAACGGCAAAACAATTGCTGCACTAATGAAGAGACCCAAGATTAAACCCAAACCCGAGACTAAGTGCTTCTGTAATGAGGGGAACAGTCACTGAGGCGGAGCAACTCTAGATACTTGGTAGATAAGAAGGCTGGCAAAAGTCGAAAGAAGTATATTTAATATACATGATGTTGATGTGTACTTTACTAGTACTCCTAGTAGCACGAGGGTATTGGATACCGGTTCGGTTGCTAAGTGATTAGTAACACGAAATGATAGCTACGACATAAACGGAGACTAGCTAAAGGCGAGGTGACGATACGTGTTGGAAGTGTTTCCAATGTTGATATGATCAAAACGTCGCATGCTCCCTCTACCATCGGGATTGGTGTTAAACTGAAATAATTGTTATTTCGTGCTTGCGTTAAGCATGAACATGATTGGATCGTGTTTATTGCAATACGATTATTCATTTAAAAGAATAATGGTTACTCTATTTGCTTGAATAATCACCTTCAATGGTTTATTGAATCTCGGTCGTAGTGTTACACATGTTCATGATATTGGTGCCAAAAGCTACGAGGTAATGATGATAGTACCACTTACTTGTGGCACTGCCGCTTGAGTCATGTTGGTATAAATTGCATGAAGAGGCTCCATGATGATGGATCTTTATACTCACCTGATTTTGAATCACTAGTGACATGCAAATCATACCACATGAGCAAGGCCTTGTTTTCATTGAGATGAAACAAGATAGTAACTTGTTGGAAGTGATACATTTTGATGTATGCAGTCCAATGGGTGCTAAGGCACGCAGTGGATATCATTATGTTCTTACTTCAATGACGATTTGAGTGGATACAAGAGTATTTACTTAATGAATCACAAGTCTGAAATATTGAAAAGTTCAATTCTGTTTCGGAGTGAAGTTCGTCGTAACAAGAGGATAAACTGTCTACGATATGATCATAGAAATGAATATCTGAGTTACGAGTTTTGGTACGCAGTTAAGACAATGTGGAAATTGTTTCGCAGTTCATGCCACCTGGAACATCATAGTGTGATGATGTGTCTGAACGTCATAGCCACGCACTATTTGGTATGGTGCATGCTATGATGTCTCTTATCGAATTACCACTATCGTTTATGGGTTATGCATTAGAGACAACCGCATTCACTTTAAATAGGGCACCGCGTATTTCCGTTGAGATGACACAGTATAGACTGAGGTTTCGAGAAATCTAAACTGTCGTTTCTTGAAAGTTTGGGGCTTCGACACTTATGTGAAAAAGTTTCAGTCTGATAAGCTCGAACCCAAAGCGGATAAATGCATCTTCATAGGATATCCAAAACAGTTGGGAACATCTCCTATCTCAGATTCGAAAGCAAAGTGTTTGTTTCTAGAAACGGATCCTTTCTCGAGGAAAGGTTTCTCTCGAAAGCATTCTGTGGGAGGGTGGTAGAACTTGATGAGGTTATTGAACCATCACTTCAACCAGTGTGTAGCAAGGCGCAGGAAGTTGTTCCTGTGGCGCCTACACCAATTGAAGTGAAAGCTGATGATGGTGATCATCGAGCATCGGATCAAGTTACTACAAACCTCGTAGGTTGACAAGGTCGCGTACTACTGTAGAGTGGTATGGTAACCCTGTCTTGGAGGTCATGTTGTTGAGCAACAGTGAACCTACGAGTTATGAAGAAAGCAATGGTGGGCCCAGATTCCGACAAATGGCTGGAGGCCATGAAATCCGAGAGAGGATCCATGTATGAAAACAAAGTGTGGACTTTGGAAGAACTACTTGATGGTCATAGGACTATTGAGTAAAGATGGATCTTTAAAAGGAAGACAGACGATGATGGTGATAAGTCACTATTAAGAAAAGCTCGACTTGTCGCAAATATGTTTCCGACAAGATCAAACAGTTGACTATGATGAGACTTTCTCACTCGTAGCGATGCTAAAAGTCTGTTAGAATTATGTTAGTACTTGCTACATTATTTATGAAATATTGCACACAGGATGTCAAAACATTGTTTCCTCGACGGTTTCCTTGAGCAAACATTGTATGTGATACAACCAGGAGGTTTTGTCGATCCTAAAGATACTAGCAAGTATGCAAGCTCCAGCGATCCTTCAATGGACTGGTGCAAGCATCTCGGAGTTGGAATATACACTTTGATGAGATGATCAAAGATTTTGGGTTTGTACAAGGTTTATGAGAAACTTGTATTTCCAAAGAAGTGAGTGGGAGCACTATAGAATTTCTGATAAGTATATGTGGTTGACATATTGTGGATCAGAAGTAATGTAGAATTTATGTAAAGCATACAAGGTTGTTTGAAAGGAGTTTTTCAAAGGAATACCTGGATTGCGCTACTTGAACGTTGAGCATCAAAGATCTATGGAGATAGATCGAAAGCGCTTAATAGAAGTTTCAACAAGATGCATGCCTTGACAAGTTTTTGAAGGAGTTCAAAATAGATCAACAAAGAAGGAGTTCTTGGTTGTGTTGTAAGGTGTGAATTTGAGTAAGACTCGAAACCCGACCCCGGCAGAATAAAGAGAATAGACGAAGGTCGTCTTCTATGCCTTGGCCATAGAATCTGAAGTATGTCATGCTGGGTACCGCACCTGATGTGTGCCTTGACTCAAAGTCTGTTGAGAGGTACAGAGAGTGATCCATGATTGAATCGCTAGCAGCGGTCAAAATTTATCCTTAGTAACTGATGGACTAAGGAATTTTTCTCGATTATGGAGGTGGTTAAAGAGTTCTTCGTAAAGGGTTACGTCGATGCAAGCTTTGACACTAATCCGAATAACTATGAGTAGTGAAACGGATTCGTATAGTAGAGTAGATATTTGGAGTATTTCCGAATAGCACATAGTAGCAGCATCTATAAGATGACATAAAGATTTGTAAAGAACACACGGATCTGAAAATTTCAGAACCGTTGACTAAAACCTCTCTCATGAGCAAGACGTGATCAGACCCCATAACTATATGGGTGTTGGATTCGTTGGAATCACATGGTGATGTGAACTAGATTATTGACTCTAGTGCAAGTGGGAGACTGTTGGAAATATGCCCTAGAGGCAATAATAAATTAGTTATTATTATATTTCTTTGTTCATGATAATCGTTTATTATCCATGCTATAATTGTATTGATTGGAAACACAATACTTGTGTGGATACATAAACAAAACACTGTCCCTAGTAAGCCTCTAGTTGACTAGCTCGTTGATCAAAGATGGCCAAGGTTTCCTGGCCATAGGCAAGTGTTGTTACTTGATAACGGGATCACATCATTAGGAGAATCATGTGATAGACTAGACCCAAACTAATAGACGTAACATGTTGATCGTGTCATTTTGTTGCTACTATTTTCTGCGTGTCAAGTATTTGTTCCTATGACCATGAGATCATATAACTCACTGACACCGGAGGAATACCTTGTGTGTATCAAACGTCGCAACGTAACTGGTTGACTATAAAGATGCTCTACAGGTATCTCCGAAGGTGTTCGTTGAGTTAGTATGGATCGAGACTGGGATTTGTCACTCCGTGTGACGGAGAGGTATCTCGGGGCCCACTCGGTAATACAACATCACACACAAGCCTTGCAAGCAATGTGACTTAGTGTAAGTTGCGGGATCTTGTATTACGGAACGAGGAAAGAGACTTGCCGGTAAACGAGATTGAAATAGGTATGCGGATACTGACGATCGAATCTCGGGCAAGTAACATACCGAAGGACAAAGGGAATGACATACGGGATTATATGAATCCTTGGCGCTGAGGTTCAAACGATAAGATCTTCGTAGAATATGTAGGATCCAATATGGGCATCCAGGTCCCGCTATTGGATATTGACCGAGGAGTCTCTCGGGTCATGTCTACATAGTTCTCGAACCCGCAGGGTCTGCACACTTAAGGTTCGACGTTGTTTTATGCGTATTTGAGTTATATGGTTGGTTACCGAATGTTGTTCGGAGTCCCGGATGAGATCACGGACGTCACGAGGGTTTCCGGAATGGTCCGGAAACGAATATTGATATATAGGATGACCTCATTTGATTACCGGAAGGTTTTCGGAGTTACCGGGAATGTACCGGGAATGACGAATGGGTTCTGGGTGTTCACCGGGGGGGCAACCCACCCCGGGGAAGCCCATAGGCCTTGGGGGTGGTGCACCAGCCCTTAGTGGGCTGGTGGGACAGCCCAAGAAGGCCCTATGCGCCATAGGAAGAAAATCAAAGAGAAAAGGAAAAAAAGGGGGGTGGGAAAAGGGGGAAGGACTCCTCCTTCCAAACCTAGTTGGACTCGGTTTCGAAGGGGAGGGTTGCCCCCCTTGGCTCGGCCGACCCCCTTGGGAGTCCTTGGACCCCAAGGCAAGGCTCCCCCTCCTCCCCCTATATATACGAAGGTTTTAGGGCTGATTTGAGACAACTTTTGCCACGGCAGCCCGACCACATACCTCCACGGTTTTACCTCCAGATCACGTTTCTGCGGAGCTCGGGCGGAGCCCTGCTGAGATTAGATCACCACCAACCTCCGGAGCGCCGTCACGCTGCCGGAGAACTCATCTACCTCTCCGTCTCTCTTGCTGGATCAAGAAGGCCGAGATCATCGTCGAGCTGTACGTGTGCTGAACGCGGAGGTGCCGTCCGTTCGGCACTAGATCGTGGGACTGATCGCGGGACGGTTCGCGGGGAGGATCGAGGGACGTGAGGACGTTCCACTACACCAACTGCGTTTCTTAACGCTTCTGCTGTGTGGTCTACAAGGGTACGTAGATCAGAAATCCTCTCTCATAGATGGACATCACCATGATAGGATTTCGTGCGCGTAGGAAAAATTTTGTTTCCCATGCGACGTTCCCCAACACAATTTTCCGTGCAAGTTTGTCGCGGGCTGTATAATTGCTAATCTCCCTAATTCCTAGAGGAACTTTGCTACTACTCTGAAACATCAGAGGTGTGAGTTCTCAGTAGAGGACATCATCGGCCATCAGAGTGTTGAGCAGAACTCGAGAGCAAAGGACTCCAATGAAAAAGCGGTGGAAAGCTCTTCTGCTGCCAATATGGTACATTAGAGGAACTTCAATTACCACAAGCCCAAGGGAAAGAATTCTGTCCAGCAGAATACCGACTTCAAGAAGAAGGGAAAGAAGCCCTTCAAGAAGAACAAGAAGGGAGATGGCTGCTATACTTGTGGTTCAGAGGAACATTGGGCGAACAAATGCCCAAACAAGTACAAGAAGCCGGCGCAGGACTCCAAGTCTGCCAATATGATTGTGGGCAACAATGAAAGTGGTGCATCTGGGTACGGTAATTTACTTACTGTATTTAAAGTTTGTCAGTCCACCGATTGGTGGGTGGACACGGGTGCAAATATTCATGTGTGTGCTGACTTATCATTGTTCTCTTCTTATCAGGCCACCGGTCGCGGGTCCGTATTGATGGGGAATAGCGTGAGTGCTTCTGTTCTTGGTGTTGGCACGGTCGATCTGAAGTTTACTTCGGGAAGGATCGTGCAGCTGAAGAACGTGCAGCATGTCCCCGCCATCAAGAAGAATCTCGTTAGTGGATCCCTTCTGTGTAGAGAAGGGTTTAAGTTGGTATTCGAGTCTAATAAAGTAGTAGTTACGAAATATGGACTTTTCGTTGGAAAAGGTTATGAATGCGGAGGTCTGTTCCGCCTTTCTCTTGCAGATTTTTGTAATAAAGTCGTGAAGTGTAATGAGGTCACTCCCTACGAGGAGTGGTCGAAGAGAAGGACGACGCTCTCATACTTACGTACTTGGGACTGCTTGGCGAAAGTCAATGTACCGATCCCCAAGAAGCGTAAGCTTGTACCAAAGACTGTGGACTGCGTTAATTTGGGATACGCTAAGAATAGTGTAGGCTATAGATTTCTAGTAGTGAAATCTGAGGTACCTGACGTGAAGGTCGGTACAATAATGGAGTCGAGGGATGCTACATTCTTTGAGGATATATTTCCCATGAGAGATATGCAAAGCACTTCCAGTCGGGAATCTGAGATAACTCCTGAGCCTGCCATTCCTATGGAATACTATGAACAAACACATGATGAAAATCCTGAGGAGGATGACGAGGAAGCCCGTGGTAGGGGCAAGAGACAAAGGACTGCAAAGACCTTTGGTGATGATTTCTTCGTATACCTCGTGGATGATAATCCCACTTCTATTTCAGAAGCGTATGCTTCTCCAGATGCTGATCACTGGAAAGCTGCGGTCCGTAGCGAGATGGATTCCATCATGGCTAGCGGGACATGGGAAATCACTGATCGTCCCTATGGTTGCAAACCATTGGGATGCAAGTGGGTGTTCAAAAATAAACTTAGGCCCGATGGTACGATTGAAAAGTACAAGGCTAGGCTTGTGGCCAAGGGCTATGCCCAGAAAGAAGAAGAAGATTTCTTCGATACTTATTCACCTGTGGCTAGACTGACCACCATTCGAGTACTACTCTCATTGGCGGCCTCTCATGGTCTTCTCGTTCATCAAATGGACGTTAAGACGGCTTTCCTGAATGGAGAGCAAAATGAGGAAATCTATATGCAACAGTCAAATGGCTTTGTGATAGAAGGTCAGGAAGGAAAGGTGTGTAAGTTGCTGAAATCTTTATATGGTCTGAGACAAGCACCTAATTTAATACAACTCTCACATCTGTTGGCTTCGTTGTTAATGAAGCTGACAAATGTGTATACTATCGCCATGGTGGGGGCGAAGGAGTTATATTGTGCTTGTATGTTGATGACATACTAATATTTGGAACCAACCTCAAAGTAATTGAGGAGGTTAAGTCTTTTCTGTCTCAAAACTTTGAGATGAAGGACCTTGGGGTGGCTGATGTTACCTTGAACATCAAGCTGTTGAGAGATGATGAGGGTGGGATTACACTTCTGCAATCCCACTATGTTGATAAGATTTTGAGTCGCTTTGGATATTCAGACTGCAAAATTTGTCAAACATCATATGATCCTAGTGTGCTTATTCGAAAGTTTAAAGGCACAGCTATAGATCAATTGAGATTCTCTCAAATTATCGGTTCACTTATGTACCTAGCTAGCGCAACGAGGCCTGACATCGCGTTTTCTGTGAGCAAACTTAGCCGGTTTGTTGCAAACCCGGGCGATGTTCATTGGCGTGCTGTTGAAAGAATTATGCGCTACTTGAACGGTACTGTCAACCACGGGCTTCACTATACGGGATTCCCATCGGTACTTGAAGGGTATAGTGATGCGAATTGGATCTCTGATGCTGATGAGATGAAGGCAACTACTGGGTATATTTTACTCTTGGGGTGGTGCTGTTTCCTGGAAGTCTTGCAAGCAAACGATCTTAACAAGATCGACAATGGAAGCAGAATTAACAGCATTACACACATCTGGTGTCGAAGCAGAATTTCTTCGAGATCTTTTGATGGACTTACTTGTGGTTGAGAAGCCGGTTCCGGCTATCCTTATGAACTGCGATAATCAGACGGTTATTGTCAAAGTGAAGAGTTCAAAGGACAATATGAAGTCCAACAAACATATAAGAATGAGACTGAAGTATGTCAGACGTTTGAGAAACTCCGGAGTGATAGCGTTGGATTACATCCAAACAGCTAAGAATCTGGCAGATCCCTTTACTAAAGGGCTATCAAGTGTTGTGATAGACAGTGCATCGAGGGAGGTGGGTATGAGACCCACATGAGTTGCGATGGCAGTAACCCAACCTATATGATCGGAGATCCCGTGAAGTAGGACCTGGGAAAGCAAGCCACTGGTGAACTGAGGAGAGTAACTTTACTATCCCACTCCGTTGGAGATGCAATACTCTCGGATACTGTATGGTAGGATGACTACTGTCTTAATGTGTTCTAAAGCTTATATGTAAGCAAGATGTTGTCCTACAGAGCGATCTTTGGAGGAACACACCTATATGAGCTTGACTGCTGGTCACACTCTATGAGGTTTGGGTGAAATCTAGTAAACTCGTGAATAGGCCACGAGTGTGACTAATATGCTCCACCCGAGGGGTCACCTTCGGCAGCCTAGTACTAGTAAGACTTGTGGTGAAGCTCCTTTACGCCAAACTGACAATTCAAGGCATAGTCCATTGTTCAGTTGTAAAGGGGTGTAGCTACTTGCTCTAGGTGAAGCTCAACCTTAACAGGTCTTCACTGAAATGTTGGTATATTAAAACAGTGTTTGGAACAAGGGAACACGATGTGCCCTTGAGATCTGGTGAGGGATTGTTGAAATTAGAGATGGGCCCATGTAGGTGGTGGCATGACAAGGTGGTGGGAAGTTTAGTCCCACCCCGCTAGTGGAGGAGAAGTTGGACCCCTTTATAAGGGTCTCTCTTCCACATGCTATTGGAGAGTGAGAAGAGAAGGTTCCCTCGCGCACTCCTCCTCCGCCGCCCGCCTCGCCACGCCACGCCTCCTCACGACGCGCCGCGGGTTGCGGGAATGAGCCGAGCCGATCTCATACCTACGCGCTTATTTTTACCGGTCAGGAACGGAGAATACGTAACGGATAAGGCACAATCCGAGACGTCGGATCGTGGCTGTTACCGACTCGGACGTGGGTTTGGCCCACATTTCTCCACCCAGCCGCCTTTATAAGCAGGCTATGGCCTACCCTAGCCGTCACGAGAATCAGATCACATCTGCCTGACGCGTTCGTTCCTTGACTGCTGCTGCCGCCGGCGACTCCGTCCCGTTTACCGCGTACACGGTCGACGGGAGAGCAGGCCTCCGAAACCTCGCCTCTCCGGTTCCTGTACGGGAGAGGGGCGATTAGGTTTTTGGGGAGCGATCACGCGACTGCTCGCCTCCGTCCGTCTGCTTCGTCTATGTCCGCGTTGCCCTCGTCATCGCCATGTCTTCACCAAGCAAAGCTGGCCGTCTCCGCGAGAAGGCCGAAGCCGAGAATAAGGCAGCACAGGATACTGCCGCCGCCGCCGCTGTTGCTACGGCCAACTGGCCGATCGGAGGGTATGATGTGTTTGTCTCTCTCCTGTTTCTGTCTGCACTAGTAGTATTGCCTATATGCGTAGATGTTTCTGCTATATGCGTAGTACTTGCTAGTATACTCCGTGATCAGTATGTCATGAACCTAGTCAATGCCATGTTAGTAATTATTTCATGGATTAATCTGCTCGGAAAATTGCCTATTTACTTAACAATCCAAAAACCTAATGTCTGTAGGAATTTTTCGAGTAATGGTTTTGCTGCTGCACTAAAACCGGATAACTTTACCCGTACCTTTCTCAAGCGTTGGCAAATGAGAACCACCTTATGGCTCATAGCTATGAACGTGTTCTGGGTAGCCGGTGTCACTCCTACAGAAACTATCACTCCTGAACAGGAGAAGATGTTTAAGGAGGCCACCGTCCTATTCCTTGGAGCAGTCATTAGCGTGATCGTAGATAAGCTGGTTGATGCATATTTACATATGCATGTTGCCAAGGACTTGTGGGAGGCGCTCGAATCTAAATTCAGGGCCACCGATGCTGGGAGTGAGATGTATGTTATGGAGCAGTTCCACGATTACAAGATGGTTGACAACCGTTCTGTATTGGAACAAGTTCATGAGATAATATGCATAGCTAAGGAACTTGAGGTTCTTAAGAGCAATTTGCCGGGCAAGTTTGTCACGGGCTGTATAATTGCTAGCTCCCTAATTCCTGGAGGAACTTTGCTACTACTCTGAAACATCAGAGGCGTGAGTTCTCACTAGAGGACATCATCGGCCATTTGAGTGTTGAGCAGAACTTGAGAGCAAAGGACTCCAATGGAAAAGCGATGGAAAGCTCTTCTGCTGCCAATATGGTACATCAGAGGAACTTCAATTCCCACAAGCCCAAGGGAAAGAATTCTGTCCAACAGAATACCGACTTCAAGAAGAAGGGAAAGAAGCCCTTCAAGAAGAACAAGAAGGGAGATGGCTGCTATACTTGTGGTTCAGAGGAACATTGGGCGAACAAATTCCCAAACAAGTACAAGAAGCCGGCGCAGGACTCCAAGTCTGCCAATATGATTGTGGGAAACAATGAAAGTGGTGCATCTGGGTACGGTAATTTACTTACTGTATTTACAGTTTGTCAGTCCACCGATTGGTGGGTGGACACGGGTGCAAATATTCATGTGTGTGCTGACTTCTCATTGTTCTCTTCTTATCAGGCCACCGGTCGCGGGTCCGTATTGATGGGGAATGGCGCGAGTGCTTCTGTTCTTGGTGTTGGCACGGTCGATCTGAAGTTTACTTCGGGAAGGATCGTACAGCTGAAGAACGTGCAGCATGTCCCCGCCATCAAGAAGAATCTCGTTAGTGGCTCCCTTCTGCGTAGAGAAGGGTTTAAGTTGGTATTCGAGTATAATAAAGTAGTAGTTACGAAATATGGACTTTTCATTGGAAAAGGTTATGAATGCGGAGGTCTGTTCCGCCTTTCTCTTGCAGATTTTTGTAATAAAGTCGTGAAGTGTAATGAGGTCACTCCCTACGAGGAGTGGTCGAAGAGAAGGACGACGCTCTCGTACTTACGTACTTGGGGCTGCTTGGCGAAAGTCAATGTACCGATCCCCAAGACGCGTAAGCTTGGACCAAAGACTGTGGAGTGCGTTAATTTGGGATACGCTAAGAATAGCGTAGGCTATAGATTTCTAGTAGTGAAATCTGAGGTACCTAACGTGAAGGTCGGTACAATAATGGAGTCGAGGGATGCTACATTCTTTGAGGATATATTTCCCATGAGAGATATGCAAAGCACTTCCAGACAGGAATCTGAGATAACTCCTGAGCCTGCCATTCCTATGGAATACTATGAACAAACACATGATGAAAATCCTGAGGAGGATGATGAGGAAGCCCGTGGTAGGGGCAAGAGACAAAGGACTGCAAAGACCTTTGGTGATGATTTCTTCGTATACCTCGTGGATGATAATCCCACTTCTATTTCAGAAGCGTATGCTTCTCCAGATGCTGATTACTCGAAAGCTGCGGTCCGTAGCGAGATGGATTCCATCATGGCTAACGGGACATGGGAAATCACTGATCGTCCCTATGGTTGCAAACCATTGGGATGCAAGTGGGTGTTCAAAAAGAAGCTTAGGCCCGATGGTACGATTGAAAAGTACAAGGCTAGGCTTGTGGCCAAGGGCTATGCCCAGAAAGAAGAAGAAGATTTCTTCGATACTTATTCACCTGTGGCTAGACTGACCACCATTCGAGTACTACTCTCATCGGCGGCCTCTCATGGTCTTCTCGTTCATCAAATGGACGTTAAGACGGCTTTCCTGAATGAAGAGCTAAATGAGGAAATCTATATGCAACAACCAGATGGCTTTGTGATAGAAGGTCAGGAAGGAAAGGTGTGTAAGTTGCTGAAATATTTATATGGTCTGAGACAAGCACCTAAGCAATGGCATGAGAAGTTTAATACAACTCTCACATCTGTTGGCTTCGTTGTTAATGAAGCTGACAAATGTGTATACTATCGCCATGGTGGGGTGAAGGAGTTATATTGTGCTTGTATGTTGATGACATACTCATATTTGGAACCAACCTCAAAGTAATTGAGGAGGTTAAGTCTTTTCTGTCTCAAAACTTTGAGATGAAGGACCTTGGGGTGGCTGATGTTATCTTGAACATCAAGCTGTTGAGAGATGATGAGGGTGGGATTACACTTCTGCAATCCCACTATGTTGATAAGATTTTGAGTCGCTTTGGATATTCAGACTGCAAAATTTGTCAAACACCATATGATCCTAGTGTGCTTATTCGAAAGTTTAAAGGCACAGCTATAGATCAATTGAGATTCTCTCAAATTATCGGTTCACTTATGTACCTAGCTAGCGCAATGAGGCCTGACATCGTGTGAGCAAACTTAGCCGGTTTGTTGCAAACCCGGGCGATGTTCATTAGCGTGATGTTGAAAGAATTATGCGCTACTTGAAAGGTACTGTCAACCACGGGCTTCACTATACGGGATTCCCATCGGTACTTGAAGGGTATAGTGATGCGAATTGGATCTTTGATGCTGATGAGATGAAGGCCACTACTGGATATATGTTTACTCTTGGGGTGGTGTTGTTTCCTGGAAGTCTTGCAAGCAAACGATCTTAACAAGATCGACAATGGAAGCAGAATTAACAGCATTACACACATCTGGTGTCGAAGAAGAATTTCTTCGAGATCTTTTGATGGACTTACCTATGGTTGAGAAGCCGGTTCCGGCTATCCTTATGAATTGCGATAATCAGACGGTTATTGTCAAAGTGAAGAGTTCAAAGGACAATATGAAGTCCAACAACCATATAAGAATGAGATTGAAGTCTGTCAGACGTTTGAGAAACTCCGGAGTGATAGCGTTGGATTACATCGAAACAGCTAAGAATCTGGCAGATCCCTTTACTAAAGGGCTATCACGTGTTGTGATAGACAGTGCATCGAGGGAGATGGGTATGAGACCCACATGAGTTGCCATGGCAGTAACCCAACCTATATGATCGGAGATCCCGTGAAGTTGGACCTGGGAAAGCAAGCCAGTGGTGAACTGAGGAGACTAACTTTACTAACCCACTCCGTTGGAGATGCAATACTCTCGGATACTGTATGGTAGGATGACTACTGTCTTAATGTGTTCTAAAGCTTATATGTAAGCAAGATGCTGTCCTATAGAGCGATCCTTGGAGGAACACACCTATATGAGCTTGACTGCTGGTCACAGTCTATGAGGTTTGGGTGATCTCTAGTAAACTCGTGAATAGGCCAGGAGTGTGACTAATATGCTCCACCCGAGGGTCACCTTCGGCAGCCTAGTACTAGTAAGACTTGTGGTGAAGCTCCTTTACGCCAAACTGACAATTCAAGGCATAGTCCATTGTTCAGTTGTAAAGGGGTGTAGCTACTTGCTCTAGGCGAAGCCCAACCTTAACAGGTCTTCACTGAAATGCTGGTATATTAAAACAGTGTTTGGAACGAGGGAACACGATGTGCCCTTGAGATCTGGTGGGGGATTGTTGAAATTAGAGATGGGCCCATGTAGGTCGTGGCATGACAAGGTGGTGGGAAGTTTAGTCCCACCCCGCTGGTGTAGGAGAAGTTGGACCCCTTTATAAGGGTCTCTCTTCCACATGCTATTGGAGAGTGAGAAGAGAAGGTGCCCTCGCGCACTCCTCCTCCGCCGCCGGCCTCGCCACGCCACGCCTCGTCACGACGCGCCACGGGTTGCGGGAATGAGCCGAGCCGAGCTCATACCTACGCGCTTATTTTTGCCGGTCAGGAACGGAGAATACGTAACGGACAAGGCACGATCCGAGACGTCGGATCGTGGCTGTTACCGACTCGGACGTGGGTTTGGCCCACGTCACTCCACCCAGCCGCCTTTATAAGCAGGCTATCGCCTACCCTAGCCGTCACGAGAATCAGATCACATCTGCCTCACGCATTCGTTCCTTGACTGCTGCTGCCGCCAGCGACTCCGTCCCGTTTACCGCGTACACGGTCGACGGGAGAGCAGGCCTCCGAAACCTCGCCTCTCCGGTTCCTGTACGGGAGAGGGGCGATTAGGTTTTTGGGGATCGATCGCGCGACTGCTCGCCTCCGTCCGTGTGCTTTGTCTACGTCCGCGTCGCCCTCGTCATCGCCATGTCTTCACCAAGCGAAGCTGACCGTCTCCACGAAAAGGCCGAAGCCGAGAAGAAGGCGGCAGAGGATACTGCCGCCGCCGCCGCTGCTGCTACGGCCAACTGGCCGATCGGAGGGTATGATGTGTTTGTCTCTCTATTGTTTCTGTCTGCACTAGTAGTATTGCCTATATGCGTAGATGTTTCTGCTATATGCGTAGTACTTGCTAGTATACTCCGTGATCAGTATGTCATGAACCTAGTCAATGCCATGTTAGTAATTATTTCATGGATTAATCTGCTCGGAAAATTGCCTATTTACTTAACAATCCAAAAACCTAATGTTTGTAGGAATTTTTCGAGTAATGGTTTTGCTGCTGCACTAAAACCGGATAACTTTACTCGTACCTTTTTCAAGCGTTGGCAAACGAAAACCACCTTATGGCTCACAGCTATGAACGTGTTCTGGGTAGCCGGTGTCACTCCTACGGAAACTATCACTCCTGAACAGGAGAAGATGTTTAAGGAGGCCACCGTCCTATTCCTTCGAGCAGTCATTAGCGTGATCGTAGATAAGCTGGTTGATGCATATTTACATATGCATGTTTCCAGGACTTGTGGGAGGCGCTCGAATCTAAATTCGGGGCCACCGATGCTGGGAGTGAGATGTATGTTATGGAGCAGTTCCACGATTACTAGATGGTTGACAACCGTTCTGTATTGGAACAAGCTCATGAGATAATATGCATAGCTAAGGAACTTGAGGTTCTTAAGTGCAATTTGCCGGGCAAGTTTGTCGCGGGCTGTATAATTGCTAAGCTCCCTAATTCCTGGAGGAACTTTGCTACTACTCTGAAACATCAGAGGCGTGAGTTCTCACTAGAGGACATCATCGGCCATCTGAGTGTTGAGCAGAACTCGAGAGCAAAGGACTCCATAGGAAAAGCGGTGGAAAGCTCTTCTGCTGCCAATATGGTACATCAGAGGAACTTCAATTCCCACAAGCCCAAGGGAAAGAATTCTGTCCAACAGAATACCGACTTCAAGAAGAAGGGAAAGAAGCCCTTCAAGAAGAACAAGAAGGGAGATGGCTGCTATACTTGTGGTTCAGAGGAACATTGGGCGAACAAATTCCCAAACAAGTATAAGAAGCCGGCGCAGGACTCCAAGTCTGCCAATATGATTGTGGGCAACAATGAAAGTGGTGCATCTGGGTACGGTAATTTACTTACTGTATTTACAGTTTGTCAGTCCACCGATTGGTGGGTGGACACGGGTGCAAATATTCATGTGTGTGCTGACTTATCATTGCTCTCTTCTTATCAGGCCACCGGTCGCGGGTCCGTATTGATGGGGAATGGCGCGAGTGCTTCTGTTCTTGGTGTTGGCACGGTCGATCTGAAGTTTACTTCGGGAAGGATCGTGCAGCTGAAGAACGTGCAGCATGTCCCCGCCATCAAGAAGAATCTCGTTAGTGCCTCCCTTCTGTGTAGAGAAGGGTTTAAGTTGGTATTCGAGTCTAATAAAGTAGTAGTTACGAAATATGGACTTTTCGTTGGAAAAGGTTATGAATGCGAAGGTCTGTTCCGCCTTTCTCTTGCAGATTTTTGTAATAAAGTCGTGAACAATATTCATTCGAGTGTTAATGAATCTGAAGTCTGGCATTCACGTCTTTGTCACATAAGTTTCGATGTTATGTCGCGGCTAGCAAAACTGAATTTAATCCCAACTTTCACTTTAGCCAAAGGTCCTAAGTGCCATTCGTGTGTGCAAGCAAAGCAACCTCGCAAGCCTCACAAGGCTGCAGAGGAGAGACACTTGGCACCATTAGAACTCATACATTCTGATCTTTGTGAGATGAATGGTGTGTTGACTAAAGGTGGAAAGAAATACTTCCTGACATTGATAGATGATTCCACTAGATTTTGCTATGTTTATCTGTTAAATACTAAAGATGAGGCTCTACACTACTTTAAAATCTATAAGGCAGAAGTTGAGAATCAACTTGAAAATAAAATTAAATGAGTCCGGTCTGATGGAGGTGGAGAGTACTTATCAAACGAATTTGATTCATTTTGTGCGGAACATGGCATTATTCATGAGAGGACGCCTCCCTATTCACCCCAGTCAAACGGGGTTGCCGAGCGAAAAAACCGTACTCTAACTGATTTGGCTAACGCCATGTTAGATACATCGGGTTTATCCAAGGCATGGTGGGGGGAGGCTATATTGACCGCGTGTCATGTCCTGAATAAAGTTCGTACAAAAGATAATGAGGTCACTCCCTACGAGGAGTGGTCGAAGAGAAGGACGACGCTCTCGTACTTACGTACTTGGGGCTGCTTGGCGAAAGTCAATGTACCGATCCCCAAGAAGCGTAAGCTTGGACCAAAGACTGTGGACTGCGTTAATTTGGGATACGCTAAGAATAGAGTAGGCTATAGATTTCTAGTAGTGAAATCTGAGGTACTTGACGTGAAGGTCGGTACAATAATGGAGTCGAGGGATGCTACATTCTTTGAGGATATACTTCCCATGAGAGATATGCAAAGCACTTCGAGACAGGAATCTGAGATAACTCCTGAGCCTGCCATTCCTATGGAATACTATGAACAAACACATGATGAAAATCCTGAGGAGGATGACGAGGAAGCCCGTGGTGGGGGCAAGAGACAAAGGACTTCAAAGACCTTTGGTGATGATTTCTTCGTATACCTCGTGGATGATAATCCCACTTCTATTTCAGAAGCGTATGCTTCTCCAAATGCTGATTACTGGAAAGCTGCGATTCGTAGCGAGATGGATTCCATCATGGCTAACGGGACATGGGAAATCACTGATCATCCCTATGGTTGCAAACCATTGGGATGCAAGTGGGTGTTCAAAAAGAAGCTTAGGCCCGATGGTACGATTGAAAAGTACAAGGCTAGGCTTGTGGCCAAGGGCTATGCCCACAAAGAAGAAGAAGATTTCTTCAATACTTATTCACATGTGGCTAGACTGACCACCATTTGAGTACTACTCTCATTGGCGGCCTCTCATGGTCTTCTCGTTCATCAAATGGACGTTAAGACGGCTTTCCTGAATGGAGAGCTAAATGAGGAAATCTATATGCAACAACCAGATGGTTTTGTGATAGAAGGTCACGAAGGAAAGGTGTGTAAGTTGCTGAAATCTTTATATGGTCTGAGACAAGCACCTAAGCAATGGCATGAGAAGTTTAATACAACTCTCACATCTGTTGGCTTCGTTGTTAATGAAGCTGACAAATGTGTATACTATCACCATGGTGGGGGCGAAGGACTTATATTGTGCTTGTATGTTGATGACATACTGATATTTGGAATCAACCTCAAAGTAATTGAGGAGGTTAAGTCTTTTCTGTCTCAAAACTTTGAGATGAAGGACCTTGGGGTGGCTGATGTTATCTTGAACATCAAGCTGTTGAGAGATGATGAGGGTGGGATTACACTTCTGCAATCCCACTATGTTGATAAGATTTTGAGTCGCTTTGGATATTCAGACTGCAAAATTTGTCAAACACCATATGATCCTAGTGTGCTTATTCGAAAGTTTAAAGGCACAGCTATAGATCAATTGAGATTCTCTCAAATTATCGGTTCACTTATGTACCTAGCTAGCGCAATGAGGTCTGACATCGCGTTTGCTGTGAGCAAACTTAGCCGGTTTGTTGCAAACCCGGGCGATGTTCATTAGCGTGATGTTGAAAGAATTATGCGCTACTTGAAAGGTTTTGTCAACCACGGGCTTCACTATACGGGATTCCCATCGGTACTTGAAGGGTATAGTGATGCGAATTGGATCTTTGATGCTGATGAGATGAAGGCCACTACTGGATATATGTTTACCCTTGGGGTGGTGCTGTTTCCTGGAAGTCTTGCAAGCAAACGATCTTAATAAGATCGACAATGGAAGCAGAATTAACAGCATTAGACACATCTGGTGTCGAAGCAGAATTTCTTCGAGATCTTTTGATGGACTTACCTATGGTTGAGAAGCCAGTTCCGGCTATCCTTATGAACTGCGATAATCAGAGTGTTATTGTCAAAGTGAAGAGTTCAAAGGACAATATGAAGTCCAACAAACATATAAGAATGAGATTGAAGTCTGTCAGACGTTTGAGAAACTCCGGAGTGATAGCGTTGGATTACATCCAAATAGCTAAGAATCTGGCAGATCCCTTTACTAAAGGGCTATCACGTGTTGTGATAGACACTGCATCGAGGGAGATGGGTATGAGACCCACATGAGTTGCCATGGCAGTAACCCAACCTATATGATCGGAGATCCCGTGAAGTAGGACCTGGGAAAGCAAGCCAGTGGTGAATTGAGGAGAGTAACTTTACTAACCCACTCTGTTGGAGATGTAATACTCTCGGATATTGTATGGTAGGATGACTACTGTCTTAATGTGTTCTAAAGCTTATATGTAAGCAAGATGCTGTCCTATACAGCGATCTTTGGAGGAACACACCTATATGAGCTTGACTGCTGGTCAGAGTCTATGAGGTTTGGGTGATCTCTAGTAAACTCGTGAATAGGCCAGGAGTGTGACTAATATGCTCCACCCGAGGGGTCACCTTCGGCAGCCTAGTACTAGTAAGACTTGTGGTGAAGCTCCTTTACGCCAAACTGACAATTCAAGGCATAGTCCATTGTTCAGTTGTAAAGGGGTGTAGCTACTTGCTGTAGGTGAAGCTCAACCTTAACAGGTCTTCACTGAAATGCTGGTATATTAAAACAGTGTTTGGAACGAGGGAACATGATGTGCCCTTGAGATCTGGTGGGGGATTGTTGAAATTAGAGATGGGCCCATGTAGGTGGTGGCATGACAAGGTGGTGGGAAGTTTAGTCCCACCCCGCTAGTGGAGGAGAAGTTGGACCCCTTTATAAGGGTCTCTCTTCCACATGCTATTGGAGAGTGAGAAGAGAAGGTGCCCTCGCGCACTCCTCCTCCGCCGCCCACCTCGCCACACCACGCCTCGTCACGACGCGCCGCGGGTTGCGGGAATGAGCCGAGCCGAGCTCATACCTACGCGCTTATTTTTGCCGGTCAGGAACGGAGAATACGTAACGGACAAGGCACGATCCGAGACGTCGGATCGTGGCTGTTACCGACTCGGACGTGGGTTTGGCCCACGTCTCTCCACCCAGCCGCCTTTATAAGCAGGCTATCGCCTACCCTAGCCGTCACGAGAATCAGATCACATCTGCCTCACGCGTTCGTTCCTTGACTGCTGCTGCCGCCGCGACTCCGTCCCATTTACCGCGTACACGGTCGACGGGAGAGCAGGCCTCCGAAACCTCGCCTCTCCGGTTCCTCTACGGGAAAGGGGCGATTAGGTTTTTGGGGAGCGATCACGCGACTGCTCGCCTCCGTCCGTCTGCTTCATCTACGTCCGCGTCGCCCTCGTCATCGCCATGCCTTCACCAAGCGAAGCTGACCGTCTCCGCGAGAAGGCCGAAGCCGAGAAGAAGGCGGCAGAGGATACTGCCGTCGCCGCCGCTGCTGCTACAGCCAACTGGCCGATCGGAGGGTATGATGTGTTTGTCTCTCTCATGTTTCTGTCTGCACTAGTAGTATTGCCTATATGCGTAGATGTTTCTGCTATATGCGTAGTACTTGCTAGTATACTCCGTGATTAGTATGTCATGAACCTAGTCAATGCCATGTTAGTAATTATTTCATGGATTAATCTGCTCGGAAAATTGCCTATTTACTTAACAGAGGGTGACGGCCTGGTTTGGTGATGCTTGAGCCTGGGAGGAGCAAGGTGCCCGCGGGGAGCTTCGGTGGCGCGGGCGAACTGCGGGCGAGCAGAGGAGCAAGAAGGCGACGGTGCTGCGAGTGGGTTTTGGGATTGGAGCGATGCAAAGATCAAGGGAGGTGGTCGGAGGCTCGTTGGGGAAAACGAGGTGGAGAGGGTGGCAGCAGCATGGAGATGTGGTGGATGGGACAGGTTAGGCTAGGCTTTCATCTCTTGTTTAGGCTGGTTGTAATGGGGAGTATCATATACTAGTATCATGCATATGATACTAGTGTATGATACTACATCCTTAATGCATAGTATCATGAAACTACATGAAATTCTAGGCAAGCTTAAATGAGATCGAAACAACGAATAACAATCTGGAAAGTCCTCATATGCAAATAAAGATTTCAGTATTGTTCTCCCCATAACACAATTTTAGAGTTGTTGAACAGCAAAATAAATGCCACCATGTTACTCTACACATTTTTCTACTCAAGTTACATATATAAAACAATTTAATCGGAGTTACGATTTAATATCTATGAATTCAACCGTTTTAATATGGCATTAACACAAATTACATGAAAACAGCAATTTAAATATTTTTAACATGGTTTAAAGTTGGATATTATTAATCTACAGAAAATTCTGGACATTTTACGTATATAAAGTTTTTACATGCGATGCACGGTTGGAGAGTTACGATATGTATGATGTCTAGGGGGTTTCTGTAATTAGGGTAATTCCCTTGATAATAACTAAATCGCCGGAACAGGAAAAGAACTAACGGGACGAATCTACTACGGTATTGGGCCAACAGTGGAGAGCGCAAAATAGTTAAACTGCACACATGGCGATGGATAGCAGCAGGCTGCTCACCATAGCGGGCCTTGGGCCTCGCTCGGAGCGGGAGGCCACGGCGGACGACGGCTGGGCCTTGGATCGAGGTCGGCCCATGTGGGAGGCACGACACGCCTACCAAGGATGCAGCTAGGCCTCGCGGTCTGGCATGGCTGGCGGTCAACACCTTCGTGCGGTTGAAGGTGATGCGTCTCGCTTGATCCAGACGAGCACGATGCAGGGGAGGCGATGGCCGGGCCGACGGCGCGGCGACTTGTTTATGACGCGGGAGCGCTAGGAACGGGCACAGGAAGGGTCTCGACAGGGTTGGCACTAGATGCGAGGAGTCACGGACGAGGTCTGGCCCTAGCGACGGACAACAACGGCGACGCGAGGAGGATTCGAAGGGGGGAGCTCCTGCTCAGGGACAAGGCTCCTACGGGACAGACACAAAAGAGAGAGATGGAAGAAGAGGACGACGGGCACGATGGAAGAACAGGACGACGGGCACGATGACCTGTTGCTGCTGATCGACACGGTTTTGCAAGGCGCTCGGGATGTAGGGCGCTACGGTCATGCAGACACGAAGCCTCGGGCTCCCTGCATGCGGCACACGCGTCCAGGAGGACAGGTGGGGAGGCGTTTCGGCGGCTGTGGGATGGCCAGGCACAAAAAACAAGGGGTAGCTTCGGCTGTTGGTGGTTGGCTGGGATCGAGTTGGCTAGGGGCGACGGAACAGAGGAGGGGTAGGGAAGTAGCGGCGGTGATGGGACATCTCTACTAGAAATTAGGGTTGATCTAAAATGGGCTAGGTGGTTGCATATATATAGTATAGGTGGGTTGGGATAGGGGCTATTTGGTCCCTGTGATCTAAATCGGATGGTCGAGGTTAAATAGGTTATGGGGTCGAATTAGAAAACCGATAATGCTTTGGGGTATTACGGGGTTGATCCGGACCCAGCGGTCATGACCATATGTTTCGGGTACTAGGAGGTTATCGAACAAGGTTGCGAGAAGGTCGGTGCTTGTGCACACGGTCTTGGTGGAGATGAGAGGGAAAACGGACAGCCCGGCATCAGTTTTTATATACGAAAAAGTTTGCGATTTGACCGACTATAGTGTCGCTATAGGTTTAACGGTTGGGCTTTTAAACGGGCTCCGAATGAGACGAAATTTGGCACGCGGTCTACTACACTACATTGAGACCACACACCAATTTTCAACCCATTCCGCGAACATTTTGTACGCACTTTTGAAAACAAGATTTTAACAATGTCGCGGGCGCGTGCGTGTGTGGTTGTCCTCAAACGGTCAACGAAAAAAACGGAGAGGACCAAAACTACGAACTGATGCAGGTTTTGAAAAATTACAACAACGGAGTGCCGATGAAATGTGGATGATGCGCATGATGCGATGATGAATGCGACAACCAAATAAATCACACGGCGATAACGAAATAAAAAGGGAATCTTCTGGAGCATTGGTTTCGGGATGTTACACCCTTGATGTGACATTCCCCCTAAGAGGGACAAACTAACCCTGGGTTTAGTCGTAGAAGACTTCATGTAGGTGTTGTAGTGGTGGATGCTCACAGATGATGAAGATCATCTTGAGTTGGGAGCTATCCTTGTTGTTCCGTACTCTTCTCACCTACATGGGTTAGTCCCACACAAGGAACAAATACAAGGATATCTATGGACATGGGGTGAAGAACATATAAGATTATGTCCTTCTATACATTAATTACCTTGTCCATTGCTTACCTTTGAGGGAATATGTGACTCCTTGAACTAATGCATAAGGTTGGAGTTCATTGCAAATAGTTCTTGCCAAAAATTAATGAGAGTGAATTTTGTTAGCGGAGTCACCCGTTAAGAACTTTTCTAGTTCTTCTTCTTGGGGACCCACATCAACTTGATGGTATCATTGGAGTTGAAGTAGTGCTTGATGAAGTAGAGCTAGTGTGGCCTTTGGAGCCCACTTAACCATGGCTTGGGATTCTTCAAATGAGTCAATCTCCTCTTGAAGCTTGCCCTTCCCCTTGAGCTTGTGGTCTTGTGGTGGAAGGTCATCTTGAGCGTTTGTTCCCTTGGGGAGAGTAGGATACTTACCCTTTTGGGGAACAAACTTTGTCTTGGGATATTGACCTTCTTCCCATTCAACTCCATTGGCATTGAAGTAGCCAATGCCTTGTTTCTTTCGGTGTCGTCCTTGCTTGCGTACAATCTCCTTGAATCTCTTACTTCCAGCAAGACTAGACACCTTTATCTATAATTCCTTTCAACAAATCATTTTCTTGCTCAAGTGTAACTTGGCTAAGAGAATCAGTAGTGGAATCAATAGAGCTACTAGAAACAACATCATTGGATTTAGCATTAGTGTTGTTGTACTGGCTGAAGAACCTTTCTTGCCTTTGTTACAAGTTTGCTTACCTTTAACTTGTGGAACAAAAGTACACAAGAGGAATCATTTGGATAGATAAGAATAACTCTTCTTTCGAAGATCTTCATTGATAGCTTTAAGAAACTCGTGCTCTTGCCCTAAATTTAGCTTCTCGAAGCGTAACTTCTCATGAGTTCTTACAAGCTCCTTATGATCTTCTGGAGTAGATTCATGACCTAACTTAAGAGTGTTTAATTCTTTAATTAGACACCCAATCTCCTTCTTATCATCATCATACGACTTATCTTAACTAGCATGATTATAATCAAGTTCATTACTAGTTTTATCAAAGAGCAAGTCATCATCTCCATGTAAGTCATCCTCGTCACTATTAAAGTCAAAGTATTCGGGGTGTGATACCTTGGGGCCTTTAGCCATGAAGAAAATTCCACTTCCTTCATTTGGTGAATAAAATGTGTGATAGAAATTGGAGGATACGAGTGCTAGTCCGGCAACACCTTCATCTTGACTATAGTCGGAGTTGGAGTGGTAGCTTCTCTCGGATTGGTTGTCGGATTCGGAGCCGAATAGCCATTCACCAACATGAGCTTGATGTCTTCTTCTTGAGTGGATCTTGGTGTACTTGTCCTTCTTATCTGAGTCTTTGCTTCTCCGGGGGGTATTCATTCATAGCGATGTTCTCTACTCCTTCTCTCTCTACGAGGTGACTCGTCTCTTGAGCTTCTTCTTCTAGGTGAGTCTTCTGTGCTTTGGGGGGGGGGGTGCACTCATTTGAGTAGTGTCCGGGACTTCCACAATTATAACAATTCCGGTCATGGCTAGATGAACGCTTCTCTTCATATCTTAAGTTGGAGCTTCTCTCTTTGCATCTACTCTTATAGAACTTGTTGAAATTCTTGACCATGAGGCTTATCTCTTCATTGGTAACAAGGTTGTCATTTGAGGTAGCGGGGGTGTCACTTGAAGCTTTGTATGCACTCCTTGACTTGTTGTGAAGCTCTTCTTTGTCTTTGAGTGACATTTCATGAGCAACAACCCTTCCAATGAGTACCGTAGGCTTGAGATCTTTGTAGTTTGGCATCATTTGGATCAATGTGCACACGGTGTCGTACTTTCCATCCAAGTCTCTAAGGATCTTCTTGATGATGAATTTGTCACTCGTCTCTTCGCTTCCTAAGCCAGCGATCTCATTTGTGATGAGAGCGAGCCTAGAGTACATTTCAGCGACTCCTTCACCATCCTTCATCTTGAACTTGTCAAGTTGACTTTGTAGCACATCTGACTTAGATTCCCTGACAGATTCGATACCTTCATGCATATCAACCAAAGTATCCCAAATTTCTCAGCATTCTCAAGACGGGTAATCTTGTCGAACTATTCGGGGCATAGGCAGTTGAATAGAATGTCGCATGCTTGAGCGTTGTATTGCAACATCTTCAATTTTTTCAAGGTCATTTCATGATACAGTTCCCTTCCATCACCAAAGTATTCACCTTGAAATCCAACACGAACAACAGCCCAAATGCGGGGTTATGACCAAGAATATGCATTTTCATTTTATGCTTCCAACTAGCAAAGTTTGTATCATCAAAATATGGACCTCTACGGTGATAACTTCCCTCACTAGACGCCATACTCTCCTAGGTTGTGCAACCAATGCAATGGATACCAAAGCTTTGATACCACTTGTAGGATCCAAAGTATGTCTACAAGGGGGTGATTAGACTACTTGACCAAATAAAAACTTAGCCTTTTCCCAATTTTAGTTGTGGTCAAGTTTTAGCAATTGTAGCAAGTCAAGCACACCCTACACATGCAAGTCTAAGAGTATAGCAGCGGAAAGTAAGGACATGCACATGTAAGTAGAGGGTGGGGATAGGAAGATCAAATGCAAAGTTGACACGGAGATTTTTGGCGTGGTCCCGATAGGTGGTGCTATCGTACGTCCACGTTAATGGAGACTTCAACCCACGGAGGGTAACAGCCGCGAGAGTCCACAGAGATCTCCACCCACGAAGGGTCCACGGAGAAGCAACCTTGTCTATTCCATCATGCTTACGTCCACGAAGGACTAGCCTCACTCGGGGTAGATCTTCACGAAGTGGGAGATCTCCTTGTCATGATAAACTTCTTGGTTCAACTCCACACGAAGTCGGAAGCTCCCAAGCGACACCTAACCAATCTAGGAGATACCACTCTCCAAAAGGTAATAGATGTGGTAGTATGATGAACTCATTGCTCTTGTGCTTCAAAAGATAGCCTCCTAAACACTCAATCACTCTCTCATAGATTTGACTTGGGTAGAAGAGATTGATTTGGTGGAAAGCAACTTGCGGGGGCTAGAAATCAAGATTCATATGGCAGGAACGGAATATCTTGATCTCAACACATGAGTAGGTGGCTCTCTCTCAGAAAATGGATGGGGCAAGTGTTGGTTCGTTATGAGTGCTTCCTCTTCAAATGAGAGGCGAGTGGAGGGGTATATATAGGCATCTCCAAAAATCCAAACGTTATAACATTATTGTCCAACTCGGTGAAACCGAAGTAAAAAAAACTTGGTTGCATCGACTAGAGCAAAATATGGCAACTTTTGGCGTTTCGGTGGGACCGATATATAGATCTCGGAGGGTTCGATTTTGGCTGGCCTAGGCAGTTACCAGATCGGTGTCATCATTCCTTAGGGTTTTGCATAGGATTTGTCTAGGATCAAACTCGGTGTGGCCGGTAGGAAAGTATTGGTGGCCCCGAATTTGGATTTTGGGGTTTGGACAGAATATTTGTCGAAGAATTTTATGAGTATTTTTGGTGGCTAATCTCTAAGCAGTTGAGCAGCCGGATCATCATAGACACATCATTCCCTTTTAATAGTATTGACTTTCCTATGGACTCAAGTGTAATTTCTCACAAAATGCAAAATGTAGTCTTGAAGCGTGTTGATAATAGATGTTCCTTGCATCTAGGGGATCTCCTCATAACCCTTAGTCAATCCATTTATTGAACTTTTCCTGAAATATACTTGATAGAATCATTAGTTCAGTGACATATATGTTATTATTAATTACTAAAACTACCTAGGAAGAAGTTGTGTTTTCATGACACAGGAGAACGAGGGATTGAGGGGGGGAAGGAGGGAGGGTGTGGCGGTTGTGGATTGGGGGGCTAGGGTTCAGGCCCACGCCTAGCGAACGCACATCTCACAAGCGGTGCGCAAGGAGTCAATGGAAAAATCCTTCAGCACATTCGCACGCGTGACCCTGCCAAAGAACGTGCGAGACGAACCCACTCGTCATTGGCCTACAAAAACGACTGCGAGGTAAAATCAAGTTTGACCACAGATGAAGATCCCATGGCTGAGACGCTCTAGAAAGCAGATCAGACGGCCAACGAAGCCCCAATTGAAGGAGCTTCGTGGAGGCAAGTCAGCTAGCAGCCTTATATGTTTAAATGGCTAATGAATACAAGATTGGATGCTACGTCGCTGCAAGCATGTAGGAACATATGGGTTGTTTGGTTTGAGATTACCTTTGTCAAAGGTTACCATACCTGAGCTTAGACAAGTTTAACCAATTTAGATGAGTCTTTGGTCCAACTCATATCTTAAACAAGCCATACTAGGATCTCACATCACATATACACGAAAAGTGTGACAAAATTCCTTTAGACTCGTCAACTTGTGGCTCTCATTTAAAAAAAAAAAAAAAAAAACTGACCTTAGTCAAATGTGACAACATTGTGTGGCAAAGTTTGGCATTGTTAGGTGTAAAACCAAAAAGGCCCATAAAGTAGCTGCCGCATACCAAGTTGAGGGAGCAGGTAAATCAAGCGACAAACATCACCCAATTCGAAAAGACGGGCCACATCAGGCTATAAAACAGACAGATTATTGCAAAAGAAAACTGCAATTTACAACAGCAACAGCGGTGGATCGATTATAAACTCTTCATCACAACACAACCAAAGGTTCTTGTGGCACTACAAAATGGGATTTTCTGGACCTGGTGGATATCACCTTCAGGTCGCAAGCAAGCAGCTCAGGTTCTCAAGGTGGCATACTCACGAACTCATGTTCTCCAAGTGGGATGCTTACAAACTTACAACAAGGGGCTTGCCAGCCTTTCCGCAACAGAAACCAGTTGTCATCGAGTTCTCGTGAGGAAAAATTACAGTGATGTGCTCAATACAAGGACAGACTAGTAATGACTTCACGCTCATAGCATGCATCGCGGTGCCAAGCATGCCCAGCTTTCCTTTGCCCGATTGTTGTATGGTGTATGGTGTTCCGTAAACTTCAATGGCTTGCCGACCCATCACATGAAACCGGACACGGCATTGTCTAAGCAGTGCTCAAGCACCATGCGTACTCTAAGCTGCACAACAAAGAGCATCTTGAGGAGTCAGCTGAACGCTAAATAATGTTCTGGGGTTAGCTTCAAGAACATCATCTGTCCACAAATATTTACCATCTGCCAACCATTTGTGTACCCATTTTTTTGGGAGGGCATTTTGTTGGTTCATTTAAGATTCTTATAGCTAAATCTGTGCATCTAAGATTGCAGGAGTAGCTTTTAGCGAAGCATTTTGTCCTCAACAATATACCATGCATCCTAGTAGTAGACAACAATGAACTAAGGATAAGGCTCCCAACCGAGTCAGCAGTCGCAAATATGAAGGGAATCAACAGCTAAATAGCTACTACAAGTGATCGTGGCACTCGCTCAAAAATAAGAATATGCATTATCTCAAGATTAAGAAGGGAAAGCAGTACCTTGCAATCCAAGCAGGGGTCATTTATCATGTTTTTTACTTGTGAAATTACACCAGCATTTTGGAATCGGGCTACTCGAGTAGATGAAGAATCACTGTTTGGGTAAATTAAGTTCAGAATGCACCACAAGGTTGCAACTCTCAATTGTTTATCCTTGCTCTGCAGAAAGTTGACCACAAAAGATGGTTTCATGCGATCTGCTCGGTGAGGAACAGTAACATCCATTACAGCTTCCTTGTTTAATTCATCCCCAGCTGCCATATTTGCAAGCACCAACATACCCTGAAGAGAAGAAACTGAAAGATCGATAATTCATTGTACAATGATATTTGCTTTCTCTATGAACTAATATCCCATAGAAGCACACATTTAAAAAAACAAAATGTGATACAAAATTACGCATGTGGTAGAATAAATATAGGAAATGCAAATAAAGTAACCAACTATACTGCAGTTTAAGGGAAACTGACCTGGATGCAAACTCCTGTGGCAGATGCACTGTTCAATTGTCTTGAGATTGCATTTATAACCATGCCATCTTCACCAATGACGTAGTTAACAGAGTCCACATATCCATCAAGAAGATTCTGTACCAGCGCCAAGGTCTGTTCCTGAACAGAATGTTCAGAATCTGCAGAACAAGTTGCAATTAGCAGTGAAACTAATTTAGCAGTTGCCAAGTATCATATCTTGGCATCTACACGTACCACATATGAGGCTTGAGAGAGTAGATACGGTTAGCTCCTTCAGAATGAGGTCTTTATCCTTCGGTTTCATAAGGAACATAATATTCCTAAGAGCCAACACAGATTTTAGTCTCAATGCTGGATCCATCGACTTTGATAAATGAACAAGTTGGGAGACGACCCCAGAATGAAGAAGAACTGATTTCCTGGGTGTTAAATTCACTGCAATGTTGCAAATAGCACCCAGGGCAGCAATCTGTGACAAAGATAGTACATAGGTGAGACAAGTAGACACTATCATCAAGTATCAACTCCTGATGTCTTAAGAACCTTTTCAGCCACAACATAGCTAATTGACACCAATATAGTGTTGGCTCCGATGATCAAACCCTCCATCGATGAAGCCAGAAAGTGCTAGGGCATTACAAATTAGAAATTACAAATGGTATACCTCCTAAGTTAACCCACAGGCATTAAAATTGTTGTTATAGAATTGACTACTTACATGCTGTGTAGTTCTACAGCATAACCATTACTGGTACTTCTTCCTTAGGGTACTTTGATGAGTGCAAATAAAGTAAAAGTTCATCAACAATCTCAAAGAGGGCAAGATTTTCATACAAACAGATAAATTAACACCCCAAGCATTACATATCAATCATCTTTGATAAAACCCACACACTCAAGCACCAGCCCTCTAGAAGAATCAAGGGAGATTTGAAGTGCAACCAAGTAAAAATCCAGTTTGGGAAAATGCCAGAGAAGATTGCCTGATTCACATTACCTGAACTGAAGTAGATGAGTCATACAAAAGCTGGACTAAGGGGGCAATAACTGTATCACAGGATAAGCGGCCTGCACTAAGCACCTGCAAATTAACCACATTAACTGAATCATTTGGGTGAACACAAAAGATTGAGATGTAAAGAAGCATGCAGCTTACCTTCGATGACCTAGAAATATTCTTCAGGCATGAACATGCTGCAACACGAATATCCGCGCAATCATGCTTCAACGCATCAAGTATCAAGGTTGATACCTGTTAAGCGAATTATATTATTAGATACAAATATTGGGTCAGTGGGTCATCATACTCATCCACTTTTTTCAGGTCAAATGTCAAGAATCAGTGTATTATCTTATCAGGAATTTGCACTATAACAGGTCTCCACAGAACCTCAATTAAAAACTCAACAGGTAAGCAGCGCATTAATCAGAAGTACTATCTTGCAGAAGCTTCACATACCTGGCCTGACATAAGTTGAGATCTCGACTCTTCTTGCTTGGAGCAAAGTTCAGCTAAAGCAAGCAATATGGTCACTGCCCGCCTTGTCTCCAATGTATTTGCTAACAAATGGTTGCTAAGCTTCGCAACTGCATTTGTTGAAAAGGCTTGTTTCTGCAGTTCCACACTGTCCTTTATAAGAGTAGTTAGTGCCAAGGGAGCCTCATCTCCCACATGACCAGGTTCTTCGATGAGCTCAAGTAAGACCAGAATCAACTTCGTTTTAATTTGTCTGTCCGGAAAATGACAGGGAGAAGCATGACCAAGTGCAATCAAGCACAGACAAGCAAGTAGCCTTGTGCGCGGGCTCCGATCGTGCATTAACCCAACTATTGAACGGAAAGCTTTTCCATGATCCATTGATGCAAACCTTGAAGCAACTTCCCAGTTATTTCTTATGACTGCAGTCATAGATTCTAAACAAGCATCCCGTAGATTCATAGAACCTCCAAAAAGACTAACAAGTTTCTGTGGAACTCCAGCACCACATAGTGCTAATTGTTCTGTATTGTCATCGCAAGAGTATGATATAATATTAGCAGCCAGCTCAGTAACATTTTCGTTCTCGCTGTCCAAAAGGGAAAGAAGAAAGTCCATATTTTTCTCATTATTGACATCTAACATTGGAGCTTGTTTTGATTGATATATCATTCTAAGAGCACGAGCACATGCATCGACAACCTGTAATCAAGGTGGAAACTTTAGAACAGGCCAAATGATTAACACTGCGTATTCACACTGCGTAACCTGAATTCAACGAACAAACAAGAGCTTGGACTGAACTCTTATGCATCCATGCATCCGTAAAGTACATGAATACAAATACAAGATTCTTAAGATGCAGTTTAGTGACTACAGAGCATTATAATTTTCGTAACAACGTTGGAGAGAAGAGACCACAAGTATGACATAATTAAACATATAGGTGTTAGAGCATTCTCCAAGAGCATACCCATATTTGCTCTCAATACCTAAAAACTGCTTTTTTGGGTATTGGGGGCAAAAAACCAGCTCCAAGAGCATACCCAAAACTGGTCCCCACACAAATTTTTTTGGGTCACTACCCAAAATTTAGCTCAGAATTGGCATATTTGGGTCTTTGGGGGCAAATACCCATCCGACCCAAAATCAGCGCCGGAGTAGCCAACTGCCCGAGCGGAAACTTCCGCACCGCCGCCTCCACGACCCCGCCGCCGCGCCGCCGCCGCCCCCTCCGGCCATCGGCGCTCCGTTCGCGACGTCTCCGACCCCTCCCTGACCCCCGCCTCCCTCCTCCGGCCACCGGCGAGCACGGCCGCCGCCACATCGAGCCGCCCATCCGCCGCATCGAGGCCCCGCCGCCCGGCGCGGGGCGGCCGATTCTCGGCGCCGGCGACTCTCCCTCCGCCTCCCCGACCTCCAGCATGCCTCCTGGACCTCCGCCCCGCCTCCAGGACCTCCACCCCGCCTCGGCCGGCAGCGGCGAGCTCATGCGGCGCCAAGCTCGTGCACAAATAGAACTAGAAGCACAAAGAATGGGCTATCAAGTTTTGGGTATCCAAATATGGGTAAGCTTGAAAAGTAGAAAAAATTTTGGATACCTAAACCTTATCTCTCCTCTACCCATAATGGTTTTGGCTACCCAAAATATGGGTATGCTCTTGGAGATGCTCTTATGACCGGTACTAAGTACCAAAGGAGGAGGGGCCCAATGGGCAGGGTTAGTTACGAGCTTAGCCAAAGTTATCTTAGTGTCCAAGTTATCTTAGAGTCCAAGTTATCGAGATTATATAAACCGATGTAAACAACTCTTTTGGAATTAAGCAATATAGTCATAACTCTATTGCCCTGCTCCCAGAGGAGTCGGAACCCTAGCTGCGCCGCCGCCTTCCATCGCCGCCGCCTCCCTCGCGCGCGCAACGGCGCCCCGCCGCCGGCCACCGCGCTCCAACCCTCGCCAGCTCCGCTTCATCCCCTACAACCTCCGCCCTAGACCCGGTAGAATCCTTGCGGTTCCTACCAATTTGGTATCTAGAGACTCCAGGCCGATCATGTCATCCTCACCGGCCGCCACCACCCTCCCGCCTGCCTCCACCCTCCCGATCGTCACCACCACCCCGCTGCAAGCCCTCTCCACCGCGCCGTTGGGTACGGCGGCTGCCACCGCCGCGCCGGCTACCACTGCCGCCCCGGCCCCTGTCATCTACACCCCGGAGGAGGTCACGGGGTCCCTCCGCGACCTCGCCACCGCGGTCCAGGGGATCCGCCTTTATCTGGCCGGCCCCTACGGTCCGCCACCGGCGGCGCTGCCGGCCCCCGCCACCGGGCTGCAGCTGCTCCCATGGCAGCAGCCACCACTCCGCCTTGGTCGCCCTGGCCGACTCAGGCGCTTGCGGCGTCGGCCGCGCCCGCCACCCCCTTCCAGCAGCCGCTGCAGCTGCCGGGGCCGCCGCAGTTCAGCTCCAGGCCGCCTTCACAACACCAGCAGGCGTCCCGATCCAGCAGGTCCGGTTCCCGCCCTCACCGTCCCCACTTCTGGCCTGGTTGGCCGAGTCCGTTCCGCCGCCGGTCTACACGATGGCGTCGGAGCAGCCGGCTACCGCTATGCAGTACGGGGGGCCCTCAAGCTCCGTGGGCCCCTACGCCAGCCGCGACGGGCCGTCTTTCCGCGGGGGACCCCCGGTGGCCATCGACCCGACACCGTCAACCTTGCTCCGCATCACCGAGCCGTACGGACACGACAGTCTTACTCAGACACCGCCGCGCTTCGCCAAGATTGACTTTGCCACCTACGACGGTACGGAGGACCCCCTCAACCGGCTCAATCAATGTGAGCAGTTCTTCCGACGGCAACGCACACTCGCGTCAGACCGCACTTGGCTCGCCTCATATCACCTCTGAGGCGCCGCACAGACATGGTATTATGACGAGGGCACCATGCCCTCATGGGAACGCTTCCACGAGCTATGTCTCCTTCGCTTCGGACCTCCGATACAAGGGAGCCGGCTGGCGGAGCTCGGCCGACTGCCCTTCACCTCCACGGTACAGGACTTCGCCGACCGGTTCCAGGCCCTGGCGTGCCAGGCGTGACGGCTCAGCAGCGGGCCGAGCTCTTCGTCGGTGGTCTGCCGAATCACATCCGCGTGGACGTGGAGCTTCGGGGGGGGCCAGGACCTCCAGACGGCCATGTACTATGCCCGCGCCTTCGAGCGTCGCGCACAGACCTTGCAGCAGGCGGCGCCGGCACGAAGTGGCCGACAACTGACCCGGCTTCCCCAAACTACAGCTGTGTCGGGCCGTCCGGCCCCGGTCCCTCCTGCGACTACCACTTTGGCCTCGACGCGGCCCTTCCGTCGGCTCACCCCGGCCGAGCAGATCGAGCGCCGTCACCAGGGGTTGTGCTTTAACTCGACGAGCCCTACATGTCGGGCCACGCCTGCCCGTGCCTCTTCTACTTGGAGGCGGCCGACTATGTCCAGGAGGACACGCCCGCCGACGTGCTCGGCGACTTGGCCGCACCAGCTGCCGCGGAGATCACACCGGCACCGGCGACAGCTCTCATGGTCTCCCCCTCCATGCCCTCGCCGGTATACGAGCGGAGAAGACTATGCTCCTCCCGATGATGATCCACGGCGAGTGCCTCCTGGCCCTTCTGGATACGGGCTCCACACATAACTTCATGCCCGAGTCGACCATGCGCCGCTTGGCACTTCGGCTGACGGGCTGGGAGCAGCTGCGGGTCACCGTGGCTAACGGCAACCGTCTCCGATGTCATGGGCTCGCACGGGACGTCCCCATCACCATCGGCGACGAACACTTCACCATCACATGCGCTGGCATCGACTTGGGCTGCTTCTCGACTTCATCCTCGGCGTCGACTTCTTGCGGACCCTGGGTCCCATTCTCTGGGACTTCGACACCATGACAATGACCTTCTGGCACCTGGGTCGCCGCGTCCGGTGGGAGGGCGCGGGTGGCACCCCACCAGCGACGCCACAGCCGCAGCTGGCCGCGACTGCTGCCGAGTCCGCGCACCCTCTGTTGGACCATCTCCTGCAGCAGCACAACGACCTCTTCGACGAGCCTCAGGGTCTGCCGCCGGCCCGGGTGTATGACCACCGCATCCATCTCCTACCAGGCACGGCGCCACCCCCAGCTGCAGAAGGAGGAGCTGGAGCGGCAGTGCGCGCTCATGCTAGCCCTGGGCATCATCCGGATCTCCACTTCACCGTTTTCGGCACCGGCCCTCCTCGTCCGCAAGTCGGACGGCTCGTGGCGCTTCTGCATCGACTACCGCGCTCTTAATGCCCAGACGCTCAAAGACAGATTTCCCATTCCGGTCGTCGACGAGCTCTTGGACGAACTACATGGGGCGTGCTTCTTCACCAAGCTCGACTTCCGTTCGGGCTACCACCAGGTGCGGATGCACCCTGACGATGTCGCGAAGACGGCATTTCGGACTCATCACGGCCACTTCGAGTTCTTGGTGATGCCTTTTGGCCTCTCCACGCTCCGGCGACTTTTCAGGCCTTGATGAACGACGTCCTCCGGCCCTACTTGCATCGGTTTGTGCTCGTTTTCTTTGATGACATTCTTATCTACAGCACGACCTGGGCGGAACATCTTCAGCACGTTGCCATCGTCTTCAACGAGCTTCGAGCGCACCATCTTCATCTTAAGCGCTCGAAGTGCTCGTACGGGACGCCTTCCGTCACCTACCTCGGCCACGTCATCTCGGCCGAGGGTGTTGCTATGGACGCCGACAAGGTGGCGGCCGTTGCGGCCTGGCCGACGCCGCACTGCCCGCGGGCTCTCCGCGGCTTCTTGGACCTCGCAGGCTACTACCGGGAATTTATCCGAGAATTCGGCCTCATCGCATCCCCGCTCACGCGCCTGCTCCAACGCGAGGCCTTCGCTTGGGATGCGGAGGCCACAGAGGCGTTCGAGGCCCTCAAACGAGCCCTTACGACGGGTCCCGTCCTTCAGATGCCCGACTTTGATCGACCGTTCATGGTCGACTGCGACGCCTCCGGCGTGGGATTCAGCACCGTCCTTCATCAGGGCGACGGGCCCCTCGCGTTTTCCAGCAGGCCTTTCGCCGCGCGCCATCACAAGCTCGCAGCCTATGAGAGGGAGCTCATTCGTTTGGTGCAGGTCGTACGCCACTGGCGGCCATATCTTTGGGGGCGGTCGTTCCAGATTCGCACGGATCATTACAGCCTCAAGTTCCTATTGGACCAGAGGTTGTCTACCGTGCCGCAGCACCAGTGGATCAACAAGCTCTTTGGCTTCGATTTCACCGTCAAGTATCGTCCGGGCCGCCTTAACACAGTGGTCGACGCCCTGTCCCGCCGCGACGACCACGATGCTGACGCGGGCGACTCCGACGGGGCGGCCCTCTGCATCCACTCAGGGCCCTCGTTTGCCCTCTTCGACGACATCTGCCGGGCCACCACGGACACGCCTAACGCGCAGTCCCTTCGGCAGCATCTTGATGCCGGTGACCTGGAGGAGTCGTGGCGTTTGGCGGAGGGCCTGCTCCTACATGGGCGATGCCTCTTCGTGTCGGATCACGGGGACCTCCGTCATCAGGTGTTGCTGCTGGCCCACTCGGCGGGCCACTGTTAGGAAAGCAACTTGTGTTTATTGAAGGCCCAAGGGGCATATATATATTACACAAGACTTGAGGTGCAAGGAAAGTAAACATAGACTAATAAGGACTCCTAGACTAATACTAATAGACTAATAAGGACTCCTAGACTAATACTAATACTTCCTAACACCCCCCTCAAAGGCAAAGCGTATGCAATAGCATTGCATTTGAAGAAGTGTAATACTAAAAAAACAATGATAATCCAAATCCGCGTCTTGAGAGTGTCGTCGTAGCATGAAGGGTCTTCAAAACTTGTCGAGTCGCCGAAGGAGAGAACGAAGAGATGGCACATCAGAGGTAGACACCGCATCACTTGAAGATACAAGATAAGTATCAAGAAAAGATGGGTTGTCAAAAGAAGATGGCACATCAAGACGAAGATACCGAAGAGATGGCACATCAGAGGAAGACACCGCATCACTTGAAGATACAACATAAGTTCAAGAGAATATGGGTTGTCAAAAGAAGATGGCACATGAAGATAATAAAACATTGCGAGGAAAATCATAGTCCACGACAACCGTCGGCGAAAGAAGCTCGGCGGATAAGGCACGATGGACGTAGATCGACAATGCAAAAGAAGTCCAGAAAATCCTATAGAAAACAACAAGGGCAAGTAGGCCACAAAAGTTGCATAGAAAGGATCAGGACCGGAGAAAGGCTGACGGACTACGGTATGGTGGACTCGCATGGCATGAGAAACACAAAATATCAACGGATTTGGTGGACGCAGCAGAAAACAAAGAAAACTAGAAAACACACACTAGATTAGGGATGATGGCAACGGAAGAGAAAAAATAATATCATGGAGGCGAAGGCCAATTCCAACCAGAGTGTGCGTGAGACGGTCCTGACTATGTAGAAGGTGGTTGCTCTGTGTGGGAAGCCTCAGTCACAAAACCAGCAGTACCCGTCGAGGAAGAACCTGAAGCAGCGAGCAGACGCTTAAGTCGCAGAATATCCTGCTCAGTCAAAGCGATGGCTGAAGCTGTCGAGGTAGATGACGAAGTCTCTGTAGATGATGATCGCGCCTGGCACAAGTGTTTCTTCTTCGTGTAGCAGTGGGACTCAATATGACCATCATTGTTGCAGTAGCCACAATGTGGACGGGGGCGACCTGAGCCTCCAAAAGGAGTGGGCAAGAGCGGCGGAGCACTCGAGCGAGAAGGTGTTGGTGCAGCAGGTGGCGTAGAAAGAGTCCGAGCAGCGAGCACCGAGGGAACCTCCAGCAAACCAGCACCACGTAAGCGAGTCTCCTCAGCACGAATCTCAAAAAGCGCCTCCATGAGAGAAATACGGCCACGAGCAAACAACTGAGCACGCCGGGGCTCAAACTCCTTACGGAGTCGAGACAGGAACTCGTAGACGCGATGAAACTCCAAGTTGGCCTGGACAGCCTGGCAACAGGGGTGAGTACGACAACCAGCACTGCGGAGAGAGTCAAGTTGGCGCCAGATAGCAGAACTCTGTGCATAGAAATCATCAACAGTAGAGTCACCCTGCTGAAGAGCATGCTCCTGACGGACCACAGAGAGGTATAAGGCATCACCAGAGGGCTCATAGCGCTGACGAAGGCGGGTCCACATCTCAAATACAGTAGGAAGGCCCAGAAACTCAGAAGCAAACTGAGGCAGAACACTAGCAGTGAGAACAGCGGCAGCACGAGCATCATCATCAAGCCACTGGGTGTAAACGGACAGAGCACCATGATACACCTGAAGAGCCTCCTCATAAGCCAAAACCTTCTCATCATAAGCACGGATAGCAGCCTCATCAGCAACCTTAGCTGCATCCTTCGCAGTCTGAGGAGCATCCGCAGGAAGAGCCGGAGGGATCGGCGGAGTGGGAGCCACCGGAGGAACCGTACGTGGCGGACAGCAGACCTTGCCAGAAAGAACACCCCAGAGACGGATGCCACGCATGTGGATGCGCATGAAGCCAACGAACTCAGTGTAGTTACTACCATCGAAGATCACCGAACAACGAGGGACAGCAACATAGCCCGATGCAGTAGACTTTTTTTTAGAGGATCGGTCCAGATCGAGATCCGGTAGGTACAGATCAAGCAGTCCAACGGGAATCACCAGATCAAGTCCAAGCAGCAGCGGCCTCCAGAGCGAGATAGCTGCTGCGAGAGATAGTCAACAACACCCGTACTCAAGGCAAACCAGCCGCAGATGGAAGCAACAACACCCGTACTAGATCCTTGTTCGTTGCCTAATCCTGTTGGAGACGAGACACCGCGATCTGCTGCAAGATCCGGCTGGAAGCGGTGGAACACGGCGGCCGGCAACTTTATCCGACTGAAGATCACGAGAGACGGCGACCGGCGACGGGATCCGGCTGGAGGACAGCAGATCGAGTCCAACGGCCAGATCACGAGCACGGCTGACGGGACGCCTGCGAATCTGAACAAAGCAGCCAGGGAGTCAACGGAGCAGAAGCACGGCTGACAGGAAGGAGCCTACCGCGATCTGGAGTAGGAAGACGGGATCCAATCGAGGCGATGGATTCAGTAGGGCGAGACGGGATCCAGCCGGGGCTGGAGCGGGAATTTGGTCTGGCGGCACAGCAGCAGGACGAGAACGAGAGCTGCAGCAGGAGGAGATCGGGAGCAGCAGCTAGACGAACATCGGCTGCGTGGAGAAGGATCGGAGCACGAGTTGCGCGTGCGAAAAAATAACCTAAGGCTCTAATACCATGTTAGGAAAGCAACTTATGTTTATTGAAGGCCCAAGGGGCATATATATATTACACAAGACTTGAGGTGCAAGGAAAGTAAACATAGACTAATAAGGACTCCTAGACTAATACTAATAGACTAATAAGGACTCCTAGACTAATACTAATACTTCCTAACAGCCACGAGGGTGTGCAGAAGACCCTCCACCGTCTCCGTGCCGACTTCTACATCCCCGGCGATCGGGCCCTGGTTCGAGAATAGGTGCGGTCTTGTGCGACGTGCCAGCGTAACAAGACGGAGACACGGCGACCGGCAGGGCTGCTACAGCCCTTGGAGGTGCCTTCTCAGGTCTGGGCCGACATCTCCATGAACTTCATTGAGGGCCTCCCCAAGGTGGCAGCAAGTCCATCATCCTCACAGTGGTCGATCGCTTCTCCAAGTACGCCCACTTCATCGCGCTTGGCCATCCTTACACCGCCACCTCCGTGGCCCGGACCTTCTTCGACAGCATCGTTCGCCTACGCGGGTTTCCCTCATCGATCGTCAACGACCGGGACCCGGTGTTCACGGGGCATGTCTGGCGCGATCTCTTCAGGATGGCGGGCGTGAAGCTCCGCTTGAGCACGGCGTTCCATCCTCAGACGGACGGTCAATCCGAGGTGGTCAACAAGGTGATTGCCATGTATTTGCATTGTGTTACAGGTGATCGTCCTCGTGCTTGGGTGGACTGGCTTGCGTGGGCGGAGTACTGCTACAACACCTCTTATCACTCTGCCATGCGTGCCATGCCGTTCGAGGTGGTCTATGGCCGACCGCCCCCGCCCATCCTACCGATTGACCCGGAGACGGCTAGGACGGAAGCGGCGGGTGACCTTCTTCGCAGCCACGACGAGATGCTTGCCGAGGTGCGCCAACGACTCGTTCAGGCCCAGCAATTGGCCAAACACCACTATGACGACCACCACCGCGAGGCGGAGTTCGCGGTAGGCGATTGGGTGTGGCTACGTCTCCTTCACCGTTCTACACAGTCCCTTGACCCGCGTGCGACGCGCAAGCTGGGCCCGCGCTACGCCGGGCCATTTTCCGTGCTGCAGCGCATCGGAAAGGTGGCCTACCGTCTTCGGCCGGTGCTCGCATCCACGACGTCTTCCATGTGGGGCTCTTGAAGCCTTTCCGTGGGAAGCCACGCCGGCACTACCCCCGACCTCCGACGGACGCCTCCTTCCCGGGCCAGCAAAGGTGTTGCGGGCCCAACTACGTCGAGGGGTGTGGTACCTGTTGATCCAGTGGGAAGGCCTTCCAAAGGACGACGCGACTTGGGAGCAGCGTGACGAATTCAGTCAGCACTATCCAGACTTACAGCTCGAGGACGAGTTGTTTGCGCAGGCGGGGAGAGATGTTATGACCGGTACTACGTACCAAAGGAGGAGGCCCAATGGGCAGGATTAGTTACAGGCTTAGCCCAAGTTATCTTAGTTATCTTAGTGTCCAAGTTATCTTAGAGTCCAAGTTATCTTCAGAGTCCAAGTTATCGAGATTTTATAAACCGATGTAAACAACTCTTTTGGAATTAAGCAATATAGTCATAACTCTATTGCCCGGCTCCCAGAGGAGAAGGAACCCTAGCTGCGCCGCCGCCTCCCTCGCGTGCGCAACAGCCTTCTAGAGGACGACGCGACTTGGGAGCAACGTGACGAATTCAGTCAGCACTATCTAGATTTCCAGCTCGAGGACGAGTTGTTTGCGCAGGCGGGGAGAGATGTTATGACCGGTACTACGTACTAAAGGAGGAGGCCCGATGGGCAGGATTAGTTACGGGCTTAGCCCAAGTTATCTTAGTGTCAAGTTATCTTAGAGTCCAAGTTATCTTAGTTACCTTAGAGTCCAAGTTATCGAGATTTTATAAACCGATGTAAACAACTCTTTTGGAATTAAGCAATATAGTCATAACTCTATTGCCCGGCTCCCAGAGGAGCCAGAACCCTAGCTGCGCCGCCACCTCCCTCGCGCGCGCAACGGCCTTCCAGAGGACGACGCGGCTTGGGAGCAGCATGACAAATTCAGTCAGCACTATCCAGAATTCCAGCACGAGGACGAGCTGTTTGCGCAGGCGGAGAGAGATGTTATGTCCGGTACTACGTACCAAAGGAGGAGGCCCAATGGGCAGGATTAGTTACGGGCTTAGCCCAAGTTATCTTAGTTATCTTAGTGTCCAAGTTATCTTAGTTATCTTAGAGTCCAAGTTATCGAGATTTTATAAACCGATGTAAACAACTCTTTTGGAATTAAGCAATATAGTCATAACTCTATTGCCCGGCTCCCAGAGGAGCCGAAACCCTAGCTGTCCCGCCACCTCCCTCGCGCACGCAACGGCCTTCCAAAGGACGACGCGACTTGGGAGCAGCGTGACGAACTCAGTCAGCACTATCGAGACTTCCAGCACGAGGACGAGCTGTTGCGCAGGCGGAGAGAGATGTTTTGAGCGGTACTACGTACCAAAGGAGGAGGCCCAATGGGCTGGATTAGTTACGGGCTTAGCCCAAGTTTTCTTAGTTATCTTAGTGTCCAAGTTATCTTAGTTATCTTAGAGTCCAAGTCATCGAGATTTCATAAACCGATGTAAACAACTCTTTTGGAATTATGCAATATAGTCATAACTTTATTGTCCGGCTCCGAGAGGAGCCGGAACCCTAGCTGCGTCGCCGCCTACCTCGCGCGCGCAACGGCGCCCCACCGCCAGCCGCCGCGCTCCAGCCCTCGCCAGCTCCGCTTCATCCCCTACAACCTCCGCCCTAGACCCGGTAGAACCCTAGCGGTTCCTACCAATAGGGGATATGCTAATGTGGACGTTTCCTGACATCATAACATATATGTATTTCCAAAAGAGAACATTAAAGTGAAAAGTTCAGATTCAAGCTAGTCAATAACACTCAAGAGTGGCGACTAATATTATTGGGTGAACTGGATATTGTAGCCTAACACAATAGTTATGTCCTGAATATGCACAGGAGACATTTTCAAATTATGAACATCAGAAGAAAAAAAAAAACTAGTTTCCCGTATACTGGACTAGAAAAGGGCAACACAGCAAATGTTAAAAAGAATTAAGAGATAAATTGGCATGCGCGGAGTTGCGATTGTATAACCCCCATCACATAGGTTGTCCTCTTCAGCTCCAATTTCGGTGCATATTTTTTCTGTAAAGAAAAGATATCTAGTTCTTCCTAGGTAGTCTGAGGGGGGGCGGAAGATAAATAGGCATGTCATAATGAGTCCTGAAATTATTAACGCCCGACAGAGTGGTTAGGGAAGGACATTGAGATGTGACAATGGTGAGCTACCAAAGGAGTAGTCATTTGTTCCACTGCTCTAGTATCATCTCGTTTACCATGGCCTGTTTCCGCTTTAATAGTCACGTTGTACCAGGCACAAAAGATAATCTAGGCAAGACAATATAAAAAGGGTTGCATGTGCAGTAACACCTCTGGACCGGGGGATAATCCTGATGCATCCAAAAGAGGTTAATCTGATTAGGATCATTCAGTATTACAGAAGATATCACAAGTTTGAATGCAATCATGGTCTTATTTAATGTCAGGTTTTTTACCCTAAAGGTGCCTCCAACTGCTAGGTGTAAACCTCAAAATAATACTCCGAAAACAAGAAATTCTCACTTTGCAACAGACCAATAGGATCTCCGATGCAAACCTGTACATGGACAAAACCATTAAGAAATCACCTCCTACCGACAAATTCTTAGCTCAAGCATATAACATGAGCTATTATTCATGCTCAAACCAGGGCAACCAAACCAGTTTACTGGTTCAGGCAAACTCATCACAAACCCAAACATGAAAGACAACTTTCCAGCACATTTATGCCCACTATTACACCTAACCATTGAACCACTACCTTCTCCACAAATGAGTGAGCAATATCTTCACTATTTCAACCAAAAAGATGACAAAGGAAAAGGGCAAAAGAAAAAGAAATGACAACTACCACCAGTTTCTCTTGCCTTAACTAAACTGACATATTCTACAATACTTTGGCTCAGATAATTCTCCTCATTCCAAGCATAAACCATCAATAGTGATTCCCTACTACAAAGTTCTCCATTCGATAATTTCACAAGCCATCGATGATTTATTTCCAAGTGCTTACTCGGCTTGAACACTTGTTTCAAATATCTTCATGCCAAATGGAATAATTAGTACTTGACAGGCACTCTTCACGGCGCAGTTACCAGGCACACTAATTGTTTTTCCAACCCAACCAGAGATGCCATTCACCAATGTACAGGCTAATTCCCACACAAAACATTGATTACGTTAGCACTGTCTCTTTTTCATCTACAGTTCATGGACAAGCACAATTGCTAGCAAGCCCCAAATTGGCACAATGATATCAATCAGCAAGCAGTTGCTGGGTTGTCGCCGGTTTCCTCCCACGAGCTCTTCTCCACGCAACAGATATTTTCCAAATTGAGCAACAAATCCACGAGAAAAATAAAATTTTCCACCCAATACAGTTTTGGATCCCCCAAATCCAGCAGGCGTACACGAAATGAAGGAAAGAAGCAGACCTTGTCGTCCGGGTGGGCGAGGAGCCGCGTAAGGTGCCCCACGGCGCCAGCAGCAAGCACGGCCCGCGCGCCATCGTCTACGCCGCAAGCGAAGCTCCCCGCCGCAGCAGCCGCCTGGACGAGCACGGTCGGAGACGCGCCAGGCTCAGCCAGCGCCGCGACAACAGCCGGCACGGCGCCGAGGCGGAGATAGAGGAGCTTCTTGGTCCGGTTCCCGATGATCTGGTTCTTGATCTCGCGCAGCGCGAGCACCCGCTCGTGCTCCCCCTCCCCTCCCTCTCCGCGTCCTCCTCCTCCTCCTGGTCCGCTGACGCCGCCGGGACCTCCGGCGGTCAGCCTGGCCGCAAGCTCCTCCGGCCTCGTCCCCATGCAGAAAGGCGCGGAGGAAGAGTCCGAAGGCGTGGATGCTGCCTCCTCCGCCCGCGCGCCGCCGCTGGCCGTGGCCGGCATCTGGGGGTGAGGGAGGTCGGCGAGAGGCGTTTGTGTATATTGGCTTGTTGCCGCTCGGGGCTCCCTTTTTATTTTATTTTACGAGTTTCTCCTCTCTTTTTTTTTGGTTGGTATTTTAGAGAAAAAAGGACGGGGAGAGAGAATAATGGGTAGGTCGGGACGTCCTAGCCAATGGGCTCGCGGCACGTGGAAATATTTATCTGAGACCATGTGCGTATGTGAGGTGAGACACATGATGAAATAATTAGGGGAGTATTTAACAATATAAGTACTTCTTGGTGGAATTTTTCTCCGGAGGCGGCTCGATTTAGGCCTTGATTGTTCCTGATGTGTTGAGGTGTGTCACTTTTCATCCATTTTGTATGTTTGTTGCACAAACCTCTAGCAAATCAAATGGAATTATTCTGACAGGAAAAACAAATACTTCCTTCATTTCATGATTTCAAAGCTGGCTCTGATCCAGGATGACGACCGTGTCTGGCTCAAGTGGAGCTGCCTGCGACTCTAGCGACACGAGATGGCGTGTCTCCTTCGCCGCTGATCTCGGGGCGCGGCGGCTAACGTTCGTCGACAGCGTGCTGCTCCTCCGTCGTGACGCTCTTCGGCTGGTTCTGCTGGACGAGCAAGGGGTGACGATTGACGCCTGCTGTCTCCGAGCCGCAGAAACCCTAGACATTGGAGATATGGTGGCATTCCCGTGTCATTTCGCGAGGATTCGAGATCGGTTGCCGGCGGCGTGCCTTGCTCCGGCGAGCTCGGTTGACGGTGTCGGTGGAATGGGGACGAACGAGGTACGGGATGGGGATCGAGGTGATCCGCGGTGGACCGAGGCGGGACCCACCACCACGCGTGCGGCAATGGCGGATGGGCGACACTGAGGCGTACATGCGGTCCTTCATTTTCCACGCAGCGTTTGTATAAGACCCTCCTTCCCTCCCGTGAGACTTGACCTTGAGGAGGCTCTCTCCCACTTCTCGACGATGGAAACAAAAAAAAACTAGATCTCGGATCCGTGAGTCCTTTGGCTGGTGGAGAGGGAAGGTTGGTGGTGACCAGAGATCCTTTGCGGCGGTGACAGCCTCTCCTCCCATGATGGGGGACGGAGGGCGCGGCTTCCGGGGGGACCAACGGGAAGAACCAGGCCGTGGTGCTAGCGGTCCTGGCCGTTTGCCAGGGCGAGAAGGCGGCCGCGGAGGAGACCGGAGCAAGTTCTCCTGGAAGAGGGACGACGACAACCGCAACAACTCGTCTGCGTCCAAAGTCGCCTCAGGATCTGACGACACCTCTCGATGGGATGCGGCTGCGATGGGGAAGCAGACCGCGGAGGGCGGGGTTTGGATTCCAAAAGGCTAGGGCTCATCTGAGTTTGCTCGTGATGGGATCGGACGCTGGATCTCCCCTCCTCCCCGACGCACCCTGGGGAAGCAGAATAATCAGGTGAACCCTACCAATAAACTCGAGCCCTGCCCTATATGCAAATCTCATGAGCATGCTCCTACCTGCTGCCCGCAAGCATATTGTGAAAGGTATGGTAAACTTGGTCATCTTGCTTCTATTTGTCGTGAATTCCTTCCGTGGGAGTGTGTTGCATCCATGTGTGCTTTTCAGTCTAAGGGGCAGGGTTTCTAATTTATCTATGACTTGTGTACTGGTAATCAAATGAAAGAAAGATCTAACAATATTGTGGTTACCATTGTGGAGGGGGAGACATCCACACGGTAAATGGAACTTGATCTGAATGATTACCTGGCCACTGGTTGGCGTTGCTCACCACATGCTATTGGTCCTGGGGTATTTGTGGTGAGATTTCCTAATCCTCGTGCTGTTGCACAGATTTGCTATGTGGGGAGAATTATCCTTAAAACTAGTGGGGTTGTGATTAATGTGTCTAAATGGTCTTCGGCTGTTGGTTCCAAGGGGGTTATGGAGGTTGCTTGGGTGAAAATTAGCAATGTCCCCCTTGACAAAAGAAGTGAAATAAACCTGGCTTATGTTGCTTCCTTGGTTGGAATTCCTTTGGAAACTGATACAACCACCCTGCATCGCCCAGCCTGTGCTAGAGTGAAGATTGGATGTAGAAACATTGATGATATTCCTTCAGTTACTGAATCAGTTTTGGGTGGTCACTTCTATGACTTCTATTTTGAGGTGGATCAGGTGCTGGTGAGGAATCCTAATACAGAGGAGAACAATACTAATGATGTAATGAGCAAAGATAAGAAAAAGCTTGAGGATAATGATAATGATATGAGCAAGAAACCTAAGCTAGATGGATCATCTAATGGGCTTGGGGAGAAATTACCTTCTACCACTCAGATTGGGGAGAAACAAGATCAGATGCAGGAATCCCAAGAGAGCATGGAGTCAGATGTTTCCTTACATACTTCACTGTTGATTGACTCCATGGCTCTGGACTACATGGAAGAGGAAAAACAAGGTGTGATAACTGGTGTTGCTCGGGGGGAGGCTGAAACTCGAGCTACGATTCACAAAGTTGAATCCCCTGATTCATCTTTGGGCACTGAGGTGATTCCTACTCCTCCCTTGGCTACTGAAGAAAATTTGCGATTCGGCCTTCGAAATGTGCAGAGCAAGATGGAGAAAATTCAGGAGAAAGTTGTAACTGCTGCAAAAAAAAGAGATATTGAAGGTACTACCCACATCCCCAATTCTTTTGACTAGTCATTGACCCGTGCTACTGCACGTGCTAGCATAAAAACATACTTATTGATATTTAAGTATTACTAGATCATTAATGGCGCGCGTTGCTGCTCCCGTCAATTTTATCAGTAGAATGATAGGAATTTACATCATGAAAATATAAAATTTCATAAAACCCAAGCACACATTTTCAAGGTAGAGATGTAGAGGCCATTGGCTAGGCTACATCAACGCCGGATGGCCCATGGCCCGCCCAGGACTGAAGAAAAAAAAATTATAGGAAGCCTGACCCATAACATTACAATGATATTTAGTTTGGTAGCAGACTTTGCAGTATCTGGCCCGCCCAGCTTTTTCTTGATAGCTTCGCCACTGGTAGAGGCGTCAGACAGAATGTTCATTTTTACACAAGGCGGCGGCAGGTGGGTGCGGGGATGTCATAGTTTAAGAGAATGAAATTAGGGTACAAAGGATATACATATTGAAGTATCATTTCTTTATATAAATCTTGGGTAGTCTGCAAAATTCTCAGTTATCCAGGAGAGAGCTTTGTAACATCATTCCGAAACATTGCACTGGATTTTATTTCTTAGGGCTTGGGACCATCAGACCATTTCTTCATAGCAGGTTGATGGAGAATGAGCAGTGAAGAAATAAGCATAGCATATAAACTGTAACTCTTGATCAATTAACTTTGATTAATAATATTTGGGGTAGTTTTATGATGATACTTAATAAACTTACTGAAAAACATTAAATTTAATCAAGGCATCACAATTGCAGTTGATGGCATCAAATTACCGGATAATAATTTCTCAAATTCGTAAGACTGAGGAAGGCAACAACACTGATAGTGAAAAGTAACCCCTCATACATCATGTTAACGGGTAATCCAACAAACAAGACATATATATCTTTTTTTTGTAGCTTAACACACGCAACAACATTTTTCAAAAGTATGGCCGCCATTAATACAGATTTTTGTGAAGAAATAATTCCTGCTATTTGTTTCATTTCCAGTTGTACAACGTTCTTGAAAGGTTTCTTTTCATGTCAGCAGAGATAACGAGTGTTTGAGTTCAGTGATATCTGTGGAAAAATAATCATGAAGCAGATTGTTAACACATTCAGAAGAGATATATGATTTGAACGCATACATTTTATGGTACCATTTTTTCATTCCATACGACCCTACATGCTATGAATCCATTGTAAAAAGGCCAGCAATGGAATCCAACCAAAATACATGTGCACGCTTTGCAGCCCTGCAAGTCTTTTCCCTGGTTTTGTTGCTCAAATAGGCTTGATGTACCGACCAACACAGTTTCTCGTTTAGTATTATATATAAGCTACAATATATTGGGAAAAAATATGAAGAGAAAGGCATAGATGTACTCGATGCATACATGAAAAGAAGGGGCGCACAATGAATCTCCATGAGCGATGCTAATCTATCCACGAGCCCATGGATGAACCTCCTACAGGTATGCTGCAATCGAAGGAAGTAGTGGTTGGCCTCTGCAATTCCTGCGTGAAAGACATACAATCAGAGGAACGTTCGAACAAAAGCCATATTTCTGAACTCAACAATGAACAGGGACAAAAGCCAACAATATGAACATCAACCATTCAATGGCGAAAATCTACCGTTAGGCCGGAAATTTGCCAACAGGCAACCGAAATTAGATCAAGAGAAGATCTGACACTCCTGTCTCCTGGAGGGGCTTGTCCTGGTGCGCTTGCAAGCGACGCTCGTTGGCTGATGCGGTGTCGCTGGTTTAGGTGGGCCCGTCCGCTGCACGTGTTGGAGATCTTTAGGGTAGACGCGACCATGGCGCGGGTTCCATCGCCGCAACTTAAGAGGAGGCGTTGTCGGCTCGTTGCTGCCGCGCCAGCACGGTTAGGTACTTTCAGGGCCTGGCAGATGAGGGGGGAGGATGACGGAACTAACCTGGAGGCGGCCACTCGAGCACCGGATACTCTCGGGCGCCTCACCTCCGCCAGATCCCCTGGACGCCAGTTCCCTAACGCGCGTCGCGCCGGATCCCCTCGACCGTCGGTTCCCCCGCTGGCGTCGCCTCGACTCCGCTCCTCATTGGATGGATGCAGATTATATAAATGTGACAATGAAGCGACGCACGCCGGCGGTCTTCACTGGACAGAATGGAACAGGTCGCACCGCGGCTCAATTCATCTTGCTCCCCTCAGCATCGATCGGGATTGGACTCTGCGGCTCGATTCTTCTGGCTCCACTTAGCCTCCACGGGGATTGGGTTAAGGTCGGCGATTGGACGGTCACCCGATCGGGTTCGTGAGTGGATAGTCACGCGGTCCCTCGTAGGCCTCCTCAGAACCGGGCTTCCTTCGAATGGGCTGGCAGAAGGCCCAATGCATCAGAGGCATGGGTTTCGGCCCCTGGAGCAGCAACCCACAGGACAGCTGGGCTAGATTAAGCTGATTGCGGATCAGATCCATTTAAACACAAAATCTGACGGCCAGAAATCTCAGATCGCGAAAACGGACGGCCGAAAACGTCTAATCGCTGAGAGGGCAGGGATTAGGTGCAGTCTTACTGTCGTCTTACTGTCCTTAATGACTACAATATCATATTAAAGTATTTATGTGTTATCCATATTAAGAATATAATTCCACAAAATTCCTCAATTTATTATCAACCTTATGCATTATAAATTCCTTAGTTATTTTTAACCCTGTGAATCATAATTATTTATGTGCCATGATAATTAAATAAATATATTTTTTAATCAACATGTCAAGTTTATGAAAAGAGGTACAATACAGTGTCTAAGAAGAGCTACAACTAATTAGCGTCATTATTCCTATTTAATTCGATAGAATGTACGGAACCATCATACCAATAATCGAGAATTCAGAAGAAAATATCACAAAATGTATGCATCATAAAACTTTCAAATGCACTAATTATGACAACGAATTTTGGCTTGTGGAAAATATAGGCCACATAACATTTCCATCAACAAAAATTTTATTTAAAGTGTATAATTTTGGTGAGTAATATTTATTTCCGTTCTCTCAATACTTCCACATTTACAGTTCCATTTGTGAAAAATAAGCAAAAATATATACATAACTGGTGGCGTTAAATTTCTAATTTGGAAAAGACATCCAATTGGCAACAAAAAGCATATAAAATTTATTGAATCGTATGCAAACTACATAACAATGTTAATCTCTTCTCAACTGATGCTAGTAAAACTGAATAGATTCTCTATAAGATTGAATTATTCAATCTAAAGGAATATAAGATAGTGATATCATTCTCATGAATAAGGCACGCACAAAATAGAATAAATTCAGTCAGCTACTACGTGCATGAAATATGTAAATGGTTGCTTGGAAAAATGTACCATGAGAAGTTGTAGATAGATAATGACAACACAGATAAGAAGAGCGGCCTTTAATCACACACATAGATGGATATTGTTTTGCGTTATATTGTTATAACTACGCGAAATATGGTTGTGAGATGAATCTTTTTGTATAGAATTACTACTTTGCTCTAACCTATGTTTGACACTTCAACCTACTTGTATAGATGTAACTCTCGTGATATATTAGCATGATTATGAATGATAGTCCTCTGTGAAATACGGAAATATAATAACCATAGTGTGATTAAGAAACCTTATTCTTTTACTTGATCATAAAAGGTAGGTACTCATGTATACTATCTAAATTTAGGAAATAAACAATAAGGATAATATTCTCGGATACTTGATATGGTAGACACTTTATGCATCATTCAAATTATTTGAGTACGAAAAAACTATGTGTACATATAGAATACACCCTATTCAAGAGACTTAAGAAACTGAGAATTATACATAAAAAATATTTGGAATTGAAGAAGACACAACTCAATGCATTTTGAATTGGAAGTATGTGAATACGTATAAAATTATGATTTGGATCTTAAATAATCAGGGTGTACTGCATCGATTATGGTCTTTGGTGAAAATTGTGCTTCCATGTTTGATCGCATGGTACATGGTAGTATTCTCACATGGGGAACATGAATATAAAGTATAAGCATGATGACTGTCCGTACTTAGATTATTGAAATCATTATTTTTGAAGCCACGCACACATAGGTTTGAACACAAATACATAGAAATGCAAGTACATTTTTTTAGTGAATATGAGCCTTGTAAATATAGAATTAGACTAACACATCTATTATGTTGTACAAATATTCGTAGTTAAAGGCATTCATTTTCTGAACTCCAATTTGAATCAACAAAATTGTTGTATTATTTATTTCGTACATGAAAAAATGGACAATTTAGAACACAGTATATTACTTTCGATATTCAACATTTCATATGGACACATAGCTCATCAAACCTCAACTGTCACCATGCGATGGTTCATCATTACAGGAAATCCTATTGCAAGTAAGAGCTTTGTGTGCGCCATTACACATACATGCTTACATATATGAGAAGGGATATTATGGAAACATTGGGAAGTCATGGATTAGTAAAGTCTAATGCATCGTCTAATATAAAGCTAATAATTATGGGTCTCCACGTACCTACAGCTAGAGTTGGACATATGGGCATTCAGTCTTGGCCCATGTGCGTGACGTTCCTGCAGTCGCTTATTCATCAACGCTGGTGACTCCGTCGGGTATCCAATCATAGAGTGAAAGTAGATTCGTTGTCCAGCTAATCATCTTACTGGAAAGAGATTGTGAAGAAAAAAAAGTACATAAAAATTCAAAAAGAAGATAGCAGGTTAGAATAGTTGAACATGTGTTGTTGATGAGAACCAGATGCATGTGATAATCCAGCAATATTAGCAGTATACATACCGGCTTGCACCTGCTAGGGAAATTGTGAACAATACTTTTAAGTTTCAACAAAATCCAGAACGATTGCTGAATTCTAGGCTTCTAGCGGAGGAAGCCAGCATATCTTTGGGACGATAAGTGATTGTGTGCAAGAACGCCCAGCGAATACTAGAAACAATGTCGAGGATGCGCGTAGTCGGCCAGCCGTACATCCAGTTGATGAACTTCCTTTGGCTCTACATCCTGGCCTGACTGTTTTCTTTAAATTAACTGCCTTCGGTACGCCTCCTCAAGAACCATGGGAGACTACTCTATGCATTTAAAAATTGATGCTCGATTTCCTCAAGAGCCATGGGAGAGCACATGTAGAAAACTGAGATTACTGGGAGATGCACAACCTTTGATTGGATCGTACCTTTACCTAACATGATTGCCACCCCTGTGTTTGAAAGTTTAAAACTCATAATAGTTGGAGAGTGAAGTTGGATGAGTTGTGTTAGGAGTCTCCAAGGACATGTCGATGACATGCTACGACGAAGGCAAGGAGGCCAAATATAGCAGGATACCATCATGAGATTTCCTTTTCGTGGGAAACGGGGAGAAACACGATCATTCCTTTTGTATTTTTAACCTTGGGTCACATCACCTTTTTTTCCTTCACACTAGAAAAGTTAAGAGACCAAGGGGAATAGGGCTCGGAAGGAGGATCGTACTTGTTACTTTTTAATCTTCAATCATGTTGCATTTTTCCCCTTCACGCTAGAAAAGTTAAGAGACCAAGAGAAATACGGCTGAGGAAAAACGTACTTATTACTTGGCTATTAAATCATTAATCATACAGACCATATTTCTTAACTTCTAGAATTTAGTTCATGGTAACTCTGATGGTGCCTCCAATTAGAAATCTGTACATGTATGATTTTTTTCTCATAGTCATGACATACGTGTAAGTTGGGTCAGATTGTGTCCTTTTTTGGCAAAACTTATTGAACAAATTCTTGATAACTTCGCTTGGAATCATTTACTTTATGTGGGTAGATCTGGTGGTATCCTCTACGGTATTAGAAAATAGACTCTTGATAGTCTCCTGGGCGATAGGGAACTTCCTTGTTCAAGCCACAATATTCGATGTGAAGAAGAAATGTGTGTGGGCTCTGATAGTGGTATGCGGAGCAGCTCATGACGACCGTAAGGATGAGTTCCTGGATGAGATGCTTGCTACTTGTAGTAGTCTTAATGTCCCTTACATCATAGGAGGTGATTTTAATATCATTCGGGGGATGGGTGAAAAGAATAGGAATCCTGGTAACTCGAAGTTCACGGACAAGTTCAATATGGTCGTTAACTCCTTGAGCCTTCGGGAGATTCACATGGGAGGTGGTAAGTATACTTGGACGAATAAGCAGAATCATCCTACTCTCGAGAAGTTGGACAGGGTGCTTATGAGCTTTAATTGGGAGGACATGTACTCTTTGGTATCAGTACGTAAAGTTGTTAGAGATGTATCTGATCATAATCCTCTCCTATTATCCTCAGATGCCATTAAGCGGGGGTCTCTTGTTGCTCGTGAATTTAGGTTTGATCTTTCTTGATTAAAGAATGATGAGTTTTACCCTAAGGCTAAGAGTATTTGGGAACAACCTGTTAGGGCGGATGACCCTATTGATATTCTTAATATCAAGCTGAAACGTATTAAGAAGTATTTCAAAGGATGGGGGTCTAATGATTTTGGTCATGATAGAAAGGGGAAAGCCAACATTAAGAAGGAGTTAGAGGATATTGAGAGTATGGAAGAAGCTGGCCCTTTAGATCCTGTGATATATGAAAAAAGAACTTTGTTGTATGCTGAATTCAATGAGATTCTAGCCAAAGAAGAGTTGTTCTGGCTCCAACAGTCTAACGAACGTTGGTTGCTAAAAGGAGACCAGAACACTGCATTTTTCCATAGGGTTGCTAATGGTAGAAAGAGGAAAAATACTATTCACTCATTCACCAATGGGGATGTTTTGATTGAGGGAACCCCAAACCTTCTGGCCCATGCGACTAACTACTAGAAGGAACTGTTCTGCCCAGCTAGGGGGAACATGTTTCACTTATTGTCTGACACTTGGTCTACGGAGGAAAAGCTTAGTGTTGAGGATAGTAATCTAGTTACTAATAACTTCACTGAGGAAGAAGTAAAGACAGACTTGTTTTCTATGGAGAGTAATAGAGCATCTGGCCCCAATAATATATGAGCAGAGTTTTATAAACATTGCTGGGATTTCGTCAAGAAAGACTTGATGAAGTTGTTTGAAGCCTTTCATAATAACACTTTGGATGTGGCCCGGCTGAACTATGGGGTGATCACTCTTATTCCTAAGTTAAATGGAGCAAAAAAAATCCAACAATATAGACCCATATGTTTGTTGCGGTGTCCTTATAAGTTCATCACTAAGGTATTGAATGATAGAGTCGTTATCTACTCAGATATCCTGATCAGCATACATCAAAATGCACTCATTAAACATAGGAACATAATGGATGGCATTCTAACTTTACATGAAGTTCTACACCATACACAACGCAGGAAAAAAGTTGGTATAGTCTTAAAGCTGGACTTTGAAAAAGCTTATGATAAAATCAAATGGGATTTCCTAGTGGAATGTCACCGAAATCGTGGGTTTGGTGATACTTGGTGTGGTTGGATGACAAAGATTCTTTATAATGGCACGGTGAGTATAAAGCTTAATAATGAAAAAGGCCCCTACTTTCAGAGTCACAAGCGGGTACGCCAGGGAGACCCCTTCTCTCCGTTCATGTTTAATCTTGCGGTTGAAACTCTCTCTAAGATGATCTTAAATGCCCAAAAGGAGTGCCTCCTAACTAACCTTGCTCCCGACCTGATTGAGGGAGGTATAGCTATCCTTCAATATGCAGATGATACCGTCATTTGCTTCGAGCATGACTATGATGCAGTTGTTAATATGAAACTCCTGCTTTATATGTTTGAGCTGATGTGTGGACTCAAGATAAATTTTGATAAGAGTGAGATCCTATGTGTAGGGGGTGATGATGACATCTTGAAAAGATATGTTGACCTGTTTAATTGCCAGATTGGGCATTTTCCTATGAAATGTCTAGGGGTTATACCAATCTCAGAAACCTAGATTGGTCCTTTGTGGATGAGAAATTCCTAAAATGTTGTGTGGATAGGCAATGCGGCATCCTCGGTGGGTAGGATGATCTTGATGAACTCTTCCCTTACCAGTATTGTATACTATTATATGTCCATGTTTTTAGTTCCTAATATGGTGATCTATAAACTGGATAAACATCATAAAAATTCTTCTGACGTGAGTATGAGGGGAATAAGAGGTATCATTTGGTGAAATGGGAGCGTATTTACAGATCTAAAAGAAAAGGGGGTTTGGGAGTGAAAGATCTCCACAAACAAAATATTAGTCTCCTTACTAAATGGTGGTGGAAACTAGAAACCCGGAATGGATTATGGCAAGAGGTGATTAAAGCTAAGTACCTTAGAAGGGATGTTGTGGCTTCAGTGACGAGCAAATTTGCGGATTCTCCAATCTGGAAGGCCATTATGAAGGTGAAACCTTACTACATGGCTGGTAGAGAAGTTGTATTAAACTCTGGCAACATTGCGAGACTTTGGTTTGATCCCATTCGCGGTAACCTGCCATTGAAAAACACATATGCTGAAGTGCTTAACATATGTAACCACTAGAATATAACAGTGGGAATATTCAAAACATGGGTGGATGCTGATTTCTTCAGGAGACAGATGCACCATTCCCTTTTATGTCAATGTGAAGATCTTAAGAAAACCGTTGAAGGATGGACTACTTTTGATGTTCCAGCCCAAATTGTCTGGACAGTGGGGAGTAGGAAGAATTTCTCTACTAAATTTGTTTATGAATACCTAGAAAGAAATATTGCAAGTTGTGATTATAAATGGATTTGGAGAGCTAAAATCCCTCTTAAGATTCAGATTTTCCTCTGACAACTGTTTCAGGATGCTATCCTTACTCGTGATGTGATGAAAAGGAAGAAATGGGGTGGTAATCCTAATTGCTCATTCTGTAAAGAGAGGGAGACTTCGCAACATCTATGCTTTACTTGCCCTATTGCCAGGGTGGCCTGGAGAACAATTGGTTGTATGATTGGTACTAGCTTGGGCCCTAATAATATCTGGCAATACTTTTCGTGGTGCTTTATGCATCTTCCTAATGGGGTTAGATTCTATACCTTTGGTCTAGCTACATTTTGCTGGCCGTGTGGAATTGTCGTAACCATGCTACTTTTGAGAATAAAAACCTGAGATCCCCCTTTGATGTAGTTTACACTTCTTGTGGTTATCTTAAATACTGGGCAAGTCTGCTCACGGGGATGATCAGAGGCAATGGAGTGTGGAGCTAAGATGCTGAAGAACAATGCAACTAGCATGATGCGGATTTGTGCTGCTCCAAAGGGTGCCCAGTGATGGTGGTGATACTACAAGTTTTAGCCTTTGTTGTTAGGAGTTTTAGACCCCCCCTGCGTGGGTGTTTAGTTGGTTCCTGAGTGAATCTGATTGTTTCCTGGTTTATTTTAGACTTGTGTCCTGTCTCTGACTTTGGTTCTAGGTTGTCAGTTGCGTTTCTATGGTGATTTTGGGTTTTGGCCCTGCGGTAGGCTGCTCGATGACGAGTGCCTATGGTGGATTTCCCAAAAATGCTTTGAATTCGCACCCCTTTCCGTTTTTTCCTTTTGCAGAACTTTGTATTTCCGTTATGCTGGTTATGGAAAGGGGTTTGCCCGGTTCAAAAAAATCATGATTTCATAAAATGTAAATAAAATACGAATATAGTAGTATAAACTTTTCTTCCACAACAATCAACCTCGTTGATTAAATTTATGATCAAACTGAAATCCCGAAAAACAAGGACACATTATACTATAAAATGGAGAGTGAGTATATTTTAGGTGTGGTTTTCAGCGCTGAATTATTAAGCTCTAACTTGTGCAATCATTGTTATCGTGAACCAATCATAAATTTTAAATACTTCTTATGTTTCTAAATATAAGTCTTTTAGATTCAGATCAGGAACTACATACAAGTGTATATAAAAAATTAGAGTCTTCATTCACTAATTTTGCTTTCTATGTTGTCCTTTATTGAAAAATCTTTAAAAAGACTTGTACACCCTTCGTCTGAGAAAGCATGTCATCGCGACATTTTTTCAAAAAAAAAACTTCACGTTTGCCTGACCAAACCCGCATTCCCCCTTTATCTTCCTCCGACACCGGGCAACAACAAAGCCACCCAGCTCCGTGTGTCACCGCGCCATGCAGCTCCTGTGCGCCACCACGCCGCACCGCCTCGCGACTCCACCACGCCGAGTAGCTCCCCCGCACCATCGTTCGCACTCCACCGCAACTCTGCCGCGTCACACAACTCCTAAAAATTCCCTTTTTCCCGGAGTGACGATAGGCAGGGTTCTGGGTGACCAACCCTAGCCTAGTGAGCAGCCACGACGTGTCGGCAGCGTCGTGCTGAGCTTCTCGCCACTTGTCGACTCCACCCCGTCTGTAATTGCTCGAGCTCAACTCCTCCATGCATGACGCCGCCTCGCCCACACCGTCGGAAGCGGCCTCGCCCTCTCCGTCGGTGAGTTCCTTAGCTCTTGTTGACGAGTTGATGGATATACTTCTCGCCCCTCATTGGTTACCCCAAGTGGAAGGTGGAGATGTAGTCAGCAACAAGTTTCCCTTACATGGAGACTGTAAGGTTTATCAAACCAGGAGGACTCTAGGATCAACAAGTAGGTGTCCGCTGACCTGGCGGAAGCAGAAGACGTGGACCAGCACACACACAAATAACTTTGCTCCCAACGAGTACAGAGAGGTTGTCAATCTCTCCGGCCTTGTAGTTTGCAAAGGATCAAAACACAAGTGGGAATAGTGATAGTGATTGCAACGGAAAAGTACATGAAAGCAGTAAATGATAGAGGTGTAAGCAATGGTGGTGATATGGACCGGCGTCACATGATGTTCACTAGTGATGTATCTCTCCCAAAAGACGATAAACAACTATGCTTGGGTAAACAAATTACACCTGGGCAATTGATAGAATTATAAACGCACCACAATGCTAATTATGCTGCTTGAAAATTAGAGGCTCAATAGTAATGGGCAGTACGCCAAGACAAGTAGACCGTTTATTCATCAACATCTACTTACTAATCATCCACCTTGAGATATCTATCCAGAACATCTCGCTGGTATTAAGTTGCGAGTCCCACCCAAAGTGTAAACTCAAAGCAACGGACAACTGCATTAACGGACTATGCGTAAGGTAAACAATCCTTGCAACCATGGTCACAAGCACCATCGTTTTCTCCTTGGTGGCAACAACACATACCCTAGTCTCATGTTCTTGTCACTCAAGCTAGCCATCAGGGGGCATGAACCCACAATCATGCATAAGCTCCCTCTTGGAGTTACAATCTACTACTCGGTCAAAGCAATACAAAGCAACGGAGAACATGCATGAATCACTAAAGAACATAATATAAAAGGATAATCAAATATATAACTCATAACAACCTGAACATAATCTCATAATCCATCGGATCCCAACAAACCGAGCATAGGAATAGCAGGAAAATGATGCCTTGATCATGTAGGGCAGTTCACAAGGGCTAATCATTGAAGCACAAGATTGGAGAGAAGACATCACATAGTTACTGGTCATGGACTCATGGTCCAAGGAGGACTACTCACGGCACGTCCGGGAAGCGTCCATGGTGGTGGAGAAGCTCCCGGAGGTCAATCCTCCCTCAGGCAGGGTGCCGGGAAGACGTCTCGTGACGCTCCCGATCTCGGAAGCGCTACGGCGGCGGAACGATGGAGAAATTCGCGATTCTAGATCTGATGGAAGGGTTTCCTCTCGGAGGAGTAAATATAGGCCAAAGGAGGGCGACATAATAGGTGGGGCCCACCCAGGCGGCCTGTGGGCGTGGCCAGGGGCCAGGCCGCGCCAGGAGGTCACCTGGGCAGCCCCTGGCTGCCCTCTGGCCCATCTTCGGTGATCTGGAAGCTTCCGTTACTCTGATTTTTTTATATTTTTCTCAGGATTTTTGGGGCTCCGGAAAATTGGGTAAAAGCCCGTGCAAAATAGACATCAGGAGACAGAAACTGGCACTGGGTGCACTGAGCTAGTAGGTTAGTCCAAATATGTGTAAAAAGATATATAAGTGTAGCAAAACATATAACAATGACACTTAGGATGGCAAAGATAATAATGATGGGGAAGGAAGAAAAAAAGGTGTGAAAGGCTCACATCAATGAGCACAACCATAGGCGAGAGAAAGCCAAATGATAGATATGATGTGAGGAGTAGGGATTGCCATGCAACGGATGCACATATGAGCTAAGATAAGCTCTCCAATGGAACTAGTGGGGGTGCACCCAACTTGCTTGCTCATGAAGACCTAGAGCTCATTCGAGGAGGCTCATCATTGGAATATACAAGCCAAGTTCTATAGTGTAAGGGTCCCCACATAGTTACGCATGAATGATAATATATATGTAGTACAAATATAACAATGGAGTACGAGTGTGGATCTTTCAAAAGGAATAGTAGTGTTGCTCCCTTCTCTCTTTTTATTTCTTTTTTTTGTGGCCTCTTTGGCTCTTTCTTTTTATCTCTCATTTGTCCTCTTTGGGATCTTTTCATTTGTCCTCTTTGGGATCTTTTCCTGACTTAAGGGCAACACTCTATGTTCTACAAGAATAAAAAGATCATTACACTTGATAATAAGTACTGAACATAAAGACAAGTGAAAACTATCATGATATATGCAAATGTATGCCTATGTCAGTGTAACAGGATGTGCAATGAAACTAGCGCGTCATGTAGCAATAACAAGGGCAATGCCCAACTAGCATGCAGCTCCTCGATCAAGCAAAATCATGCATGACATGAAGATCAAGTCATGAGATGGTGGATGTTGCATGTCAATGTATCTCGGAAAGGCTATGGAAATGCCTTAATAGGTAGGTATGGTGGCTGTTTTGAGGAAAGATATAATGAGGCTTATGATGACAGAGTGTATCATGCCAAGGGTTTGGATGCACCAGAGAAGTTTGCACCAACACTCAAGATGAGAAAGGGCAATGCACGGTATCGAAGAGGCTGGCAAAATATGGATGGTGGAAGTGCCAACAATCGAATACTCGCATTAGTCCGAAGAACTCATACACTTATTATCGGTAACTCTCTATATAGTTAGGAGATTCACAAAGAGACAAGTACCCGGAGGAGGATTGTTTGGGGGTTTGGTTATCCTTGCGCATCCTTGACCCATGGTAACGTGAGGGTACTCTATATATTCCAACCCTCCAGAGGTTAGCGATCAATCTAGTAGCTAGAGTTCTCAACTAGTTTTTAGTTTTTAAAACACACACGGATTTCTAAAAATTCGACACCTATCACTAATAGGCTCAAGCTCTTGGCACCAATAGTCCAAACATTACTCAAATCAATACCTCAAAACTATTGCAAGTTACTACTATACTTAAATAGCAACCTCGGTTACCTACTCATGCAAGACACACAACTTAGTGCAATGAGCCAACTCTCTAAACAAGATAAGCATGATAACTCAAGAGAGTTCCAAAATCAACCTAAATAAAAGCTCTTAAAAATATATAACATGAAAACTAAGAGCTAAGCATGACAGCAACTATGTAAAGATAAATAACACACAAAAAAGATAAGCATGAAAACCTATGTTGTGTTCTAGAGTGGAATGGAGCGTGTTTCTCTCCCAGACAAGGTAGGCTAGATTTCGACTTGTTATGAAGAGCAAGAAAAACTAAAACAAACTAAAAAGTAAAGAGCGGGACGCTCCAAGTATAGCACATAACATATGAAGTGATAAATATAGCATGGAGATGGACAGACTGATGATTGTTGATAAAGAAGGGGATGCACGGGGGCATCCCCAAGCTTAGACGCTTGAGTCTCATTGAATATTTCTTGGGGGTGCATGGGGGAATCCCCAAGCTTGAGCTCTTGACACTCCTGGATCTTCTTTCGCCATCTTCCATCGCATACTTGAAAACTCCCTTCATACGAAACTCATCATAAGTTGATTAAAGTGGTTAGTACCCATGATAAAATAATTCATTACCCACTGGAAATAAAGATTTTCATGAAAATCTACTGTTTCTCATGATTGCCAAAAGGTTTTTGCAAAGGAAAAGCAAGCTTAAGATTTGCAAAATGATGAAAATGCAAAACGTGGCAGAATCTGTGAAAAAAAGAACAACTAGTAGTAAGTAATTTTTTGGGGCACTTCTGCAATTCAAATAAAAAACTCAGAATAGATGCCAGAAAGACAATTATATAGATCATGCTGTAAAAACAATTCAGATCAAAAAGATGATCTGGTGATTTTTGGCTTTTTTCCCGTCAAGCAGAAAAAATCTGTTTCTGGACAGCATGTCACAACTTTTGAACTTTCTTGCAATCGGAGGCTAAAACTTGGCACAAAGCTTGAAAACAAAGATACGATGATGTTGCTACATTAGTAACAAGCATCAAGACGAGTAAAACTGATAGTAAAAACAAATTGGGTTGTCTTCCAACAAGCGCTTTCGTTTATGCCTTTGAGCTAGGCATGATGCAAAAAAGATCAAGTATTGTCAACTCCATAAGAATAACTTGCCCGAATAACGGACTCATAAGGTAACTTAATCTTCTTTTGAGGGAAGTGTTCCATTCCCTTTTTAAGGGGAAATTGGAATATAATGGTCCCTTCTTTCATGTCAATGATAGCACCAACGGGAACATAATTATCATTGACAACAATAAGAACATCATCAATTCTCCCTAAGGGCTTGTTCGGTTAGGCAAGGTTTGAAGAGGTTTGACAGGGATTGAAAGGGATTAAATCCCTTACAAGTCAAAATCCCCCTCAAACCTCTCCAATCCCCTTCAATCCGTGTGGTGAGGGGATTAACCGAACATGGCCTAAAGGTTTCTTTATGGAAGAATCAACAAGACGAACACCAAAAGAACATGGATCAAAAGATTTCAAATCAAGCATATCATACATTCTTTTGGGCATAACGGAGGCACTAGATTTAACATCACATAAAGCAAAGCAAGAGATATTATTCAATTTAATCTTGACCATAGGATCCCAACCATATTCTAGTTTTCTAGGAATAGAAGTCTCTAGCTTGAGCTTCTCCTCCCTAGCTTTGATAAGAGCAGAGGTAATATGCTCAGTGAAGGCAATATTGAGTGTACTAGTGTGGGGGTTTTTAGCCATTCTTTGCAAAAAGGTGATAAGTTCAAAAAGATTACAATTGTCAAATTCAATATCATCGCTATTAAGTAGAATTGTAGTGTCATCCTCTATATTTGATTTGCTCTCTATTATAAGAGTTTGGATGTCTTCCCAAGTTTGGGTACGTTTAGGAGCAACTTCAAACCAAAGATCATGTTTCTTCCCGGGGAGACCATGCCAAGGGCATAATTCTCCATAATGACTAACATAGTCACAAGGTCTATTACTTTTATAAATAGCCTCAATGGCAATTGGAGCAATAGAAGAGAAGGTAAAATCATTGTTGTTGTGACTAGTGAAGTCACACAACTTCGTGTTCTCAGTGGAACCCATAGCAGCGGCAACAAGCAAGAACAAAGCAACTAATTTTTAGTGGTTTTTGGTATAAGACTCTAAAGCAAAAACTAGAAAGCAAACTAACAAGACTAAAAAGCAAAAATAAAAGATAGTGTGCAACTCCCCTATCTTGAAGACTGGAGTCCCCAACACTTGCTTGATGACGAGTTGATGGATATACTTCCCGTCCCTCGTTGGTTACCCCAAGTGGAAGGTGGAGATGTAGTCAGCAGCAAGTTTCCCTTACACGGAGACTGTAAGGTTTATCGAACCAGGAGGACTCCGAGGATCAACAAGTAGGTGTCCGCTGCCCTGGCGCAAGCAGAAGACGTGGACCTGCACACACACAAATAACTTTGCTCCCAACGAGTATAGAGAGGTTGTCAATCTCTCCGGCCTTGTAATTTGCAAAGGATCAAAACACAAGCGGGAATAGTGATAGTGATTGCAACGAAAAAGTAAATTAAAGCAGTAAATGATGGAGGTGTAAGCAATGGTGGTGATATGGACCGGAGTCACATGATGTTCACTAGTGATGTATCTCTCCCAAAAGACGATAAACAACTATGCTTGGGTAAACAAATTACAGCTGGGCAATTGACAGGATTATAAACGCACTGCAATGTAATTATGCTACTTGAAAGTCAGAGGCTCAATAGTAATGGGAAGTACGCCAAGACAAGTAGACCGTTTATTCATCATCATCTACTTACAAATGATCCACCTTGAGATATCTATCCAGAACATCTCGCTTGTATTAATTTGCGAGTCCCACCCAAAGTGTAAACTCAAAGCAACGGACAACTGCATTAACAAACCATGCGTAAGGTAAACAATCCTTGCAACCGTGGTCAGAAGCACCATTGTTTTCTCCTTGGTGGCAACATCACATCCCCTAGTCTCATGTTTCTGTCACTCAAGCTAGACATCAAGGGGCATGAACCCACAATCATGCATAACACTCCCTCTTGGAGTTACAATCTACTACTCGGTCAAAGCAATACAAAGCAACGGAGAACATGCATGAATCACTAAAGAACATAATATAAAAGGATAATCAAATATATAACTCATAACAATCTGAACATAATCTCATAATCCATCGGATTCCAACAAGCCGAGCATAGCAATAGGAGGAAAATTACATAGATGCCTTGATTATGTAGGGCAGCTCACAAGGGCTAATCATTGAAGCACAAGATTGGAGAGAGGACATCACATAGCTACTGGTCATGGAGTCATGGTCCAAGGAGGACTACTCATGACACGTCCGGGAAGCGTCCATGGCGGTGGATAAGCTCCCGGAGGTCAATCCTCCCTCCGACAGGGTGTCGGGAAGAGGTCTCCTAACGCTCCCGATCTCGGAAGCGCTACGGCAGCGGAATGATGGAGAAATTTCGTGATTCTGGATCTGATGGAAGGGTTTCCTCTCGGAGGAGTAAATATAGGCCAAAGGAGGGCGTGAAAAGAGGTGGGGCCCACCCAGGCGTCCTGTGGGTGCGGCCACGTGCCAGGCCGTGCCATGAGGTTGCCTGGGCAACCCCTGGCTCCCCTCTGGCCTATCTTCAGTGATCTAGAAGCTTCCATTACGCTGATTTTTATATATTTTCTCGGGATTTTTGGGGCTCCGGAAATTTGGGTAAAAGCCCGTGCAAAAAAGACATCAGCAGACAGAAACTGGCACTGGATGCACTGAGTTAGTAGGTTAGTCCAAATATGTGTAAAAATATATAAAAGTGTAGCAAAACATATAACAATGTCGCCCAAAAGATCGTGGAACAAGCAGAAGTTATAGATACGTTTGGGACGTATCAGCTCTCTCTTCTCTTCTCGCTGCTAGTCAATTTTGTCTACAATCAAGAGTACTGCCAATTCTCGGTGGAGTACTGTCAATTCTTGGTGCAAACTTCATTTTCTAGCTACAAACAACAGTATATAGTGGTAAAACTTCAATTCTAGTGTATCATGTTGGTGTAGATCTTTGCTATGGACCAGGCAGCTATTTCAACACATAGTAGTGACTATATGTCGGTACAGTTGTACACTTGATCACCTATGGGACCTTTGTCCCCTTTGTGGTTCGGTAGGGAGGTCATGTGGCACAAAGAGAAGAAACTATGAGGCAACACGATGATGAGACTCGGGGCATTTTTACCCAGGTTCGGGCCGTTGTGAAGCGTAAAACCCTACTCGTGCTTTGGTGGATTGATTGAGGAAGATGAAGTATGCATGGAGTTCTTCCTCGGCCAGTGTTGTCGCGGAGAGCTATCACGCACGTACAAAAACACTTGATTCTAATCCCGTGGGGGTCCGAATCTACCAAGTGTCGAATCTCCAAGTGCCCCTTTTTTACTAGGTTGCCTTGGGCCTGCTTCTATAGCTCAAGGGGCGTCCACAGTGGCAAACAGTCATGATCAGATAGCAAATAGTGCTACATACCTAACTCTGGCACTTAACACAAAGTGTCGTAAATGCGACCTTAGGTGGCGAGCAGGGGTGCGTTCCCGGCAAGCTCGTGGCGCCTATTAGCTGGTCGTGGCTTGGTGTCTTGACACGCCTCTGGACAGGTGTCAACTGGTCGTAATTTGTCTTCTGGCGCGCCGCCATGTATCTAGCAAGAAGCACTTAGCCATCTCGGAGCTCGACACCTCATCAATAAGTGACTGGTGTAGCGATGAGGTGGAGTGGTGGCATATTGGCTCGCGCTTGCCGATTCTTGTTAAGGATGCCCATGCCTTCGTCCCCGGCAAGTGTCGGGGGTTCTTGGCATGTCTTGGGCCCGCCCTGTGCTACTGTGTAGGTCTTGCCGATGTTGTTGGCCATCGGAGGGCTGCGTCTGGCGGGGTCTTGGTCTTCTTGATGCGCTCTTTGATCTTTCGTAGAGCGGTTTCTCTGGCCTGGGCCAGGTCTTGATGGAGTAGTAGCATTCCCTGTCAGCCTAAGGCCATCGGATCGGAGGCTTATCGTCTGCGCACAAGTTAGGGGGAAATAAACATCCCTGTTTGTGTACCTTGACAGAAGCCCCCGGGCTTGAGCCATACATGTCGTTGGGCATCGTTGGATTAGTCCCCAAATAGTGCACGGACACGCGTCGAGGAAATGTTGCCCTCGCGTACTTGATTGCAATGACTTCTCAATCCCATGTCCACTCCTTGTAATCACCGCCAGTTGTGGGGTCGCGGAATTGTAGCCGGGTATATCGAAAGTAAAAAACGCTAAAAAATGGCATTTTTTTCCAAAAAAGATAGCAAAGAGCCAACCCCCGCATGGGTTCCAATAAAAAGGTATCACGTAGGGGGCGCTGCTCATTCGCGTCCGTTTCTTCTATTTGAAGAAAGTGGACTATATGTTGCGCCCAAGCTGGAGTATGTGGCTCGACAACAAGGACTAAAGGAATCTCCTCATTCGTGGGAGTGTTTACCTCGACCGCAAGAACCTGGGGCTCTGCATGAGGGAGCTGCTCACCAGGCGAAACGGGACTGCCACCGGCTGCCTCTCTGCCAGCGGCTTTAGGAAGCTCTGCCAGGAAATGCTTGTCGGAGTTCACCTTTCTCATTTTCCTTCTTATTGTTGACGGGCTTCCATCCTTGTTTCCTCGCCCTTTCTTCTTTGCCTTCCTGTCGGCAAACACTGTTGGGAAACGTAGCATAAATTCAAAAAATTTCCTACGCGTATTCAGATCTTCCTATGGAGAGACCAACAACGAGAGAGGGGTGAGTGCATCTTCATACCTATGAAGATCGCTAAGCGGAAGCGTTGCTAGAACGCGGTTGATGGAGTCGTACTCGCGGCGATTCAGATCGCGGTGTGATTCCGATCTAGTGCCGAACTACGACACCTCCGCGTTCAACACACGTGCAGCCCGGTGACGTCTCCCGCACCTTGATCTAGCAAGGAGGAGGGAGAGGTTGGGGAAGATCTCCAGCAGCACGACGGCGTGGTGTCGATGGAGAGACGAGGTCTCCCGGCAGGGCTTCGCCAAGCACCGACAGAGAGGAGGAGAAAGAAGAGCAGGGCTGCGCCAAGGGAGAGGGAAAATTGTGTCTCCAAAAGCCCAAAAGTGCCCACTATATATAGGAGGAGGGAGGGGCTGCGCCCCCTTGAGGGTTTCCCTCTCCTGGGAGGGGCGGCAACCCTAGATGGGGGGAGGTGCGGCAGTCAAGGGGGGGGGGGAGGAGGGGTGGCGCACCCTTCTGGTGGGCCTTAGGCCCACCTGCGCTAGGGTTCCCCCCTCTCCCTTCTTCTTGCTCCATGGGCTGAGTGAGGGGGCGCACCAGCCCACCTAGGGGCTGGTTCCCTCCCGCACTTGGCCCATCTAGCCTCCCGGGGTCATTGCCCCCTTCCGGTGGACCCCCGGGGCCACCTCCGGTGGTCCGGTACGTTACCAGTGACGCCCAAAACACTTCCGGTGTCCGAAACCATCCGTCCTATATATCAATCTTTACCTCCGGAGCTCCTCGTGACGTCCATGATCTCATCCGGGACTCCGAACAACTTTCGATAACCTCGTATAACAATTCCCTATAACCCTAGCGTCATCGAACCTTAAGTGTGTAGACCCTACGGGTTCAGGAGACAGGAAGACATGACCGAGACACCTCTCCGCCCAATAACCATCATCGGGGACTGGATACCCATGGTGGCTCCCACTTGCTCCACGATGATCTCATCGGATGAACATGATGTCAAGGATTCAATCAATCCCGTATACAATTCCCTTTGTTTGTCGGTATGGAACTTGCCCGAGATTCGATCGTCGGTATACCTATACCTTGTTCAGTCTCGTTACCGGTAAGTCTCTTTACTCGTTCCGTAGCACGTCATCGTGTGACTAACTCCTTAGTCACATTGAGCTCATGATGATGTTCTACCGAGTGGGCCCAGAGATACCTCTCCGTCACGCGGAGTGACAAATCCCGATCTCGATTCGTACCAACCCAACAGACACTTTCAAAGGTACCCGTAGTGCACCTTTATAGTCACCCAGTTACGTTGTGACGTTTGATACACCCAAAGCACTCCTACGGTATCCGGGAGTTTCACAATCTCACGGTCCAAGGAAAAGACACTTGACATTAGAAAAGCTTTAGCATACGAACAACACGATCTAGTGCTACGCTTAGGATTGGGTCTTGTCCATCACATCATTCTCCCAATGATGTGATCCCGTTATCAACGACATCCAATGCCCATGATCAGGAAACCATGATCATCTATTGATCAACGAGCTAGCCAACTAGTGGCTTGCTAGGGACACATTGTGATCTATTTATTCACACATGTATTACTGTTTCCTGTTAATACAATTATAGCATGAACAATAGACGATTATCATGAACAAGGAAATATGATAATAACCATTTTATTATTGCCTCTAGGGCATATTTCCAACAATTTCCCACTTGCACTAGAGTCAATAATCTAGTTACATTATGATGTATCGAACACCCATAGCATTATGGTGTTGATCGTGTTTTGCTCGTGGAAGAGGTTTAGTCAACGGGTCTGCGACATTCAGATCCGTGTGTACTTTACAATTCTCTATTACTCCACTCTGGACATGGTCCTGGATGGAGTTGTAGCGGAGTTTGATGTGCTTCGTCTTCCGGTGAAACCTGGGCTCCTTAGCTATGGCAATGGCCCCAGTGTTATCACAGAAGAGTGTCATTGGACCCGACGCGCTTGGAACCACTCCAAGGTCGGTGATGAGCTCCTTCATCCAAATTCCTTCATGAGCCGCTTTTGAAGCAGCTATGTACTCTGCTTCACATGTAGATGCTGCCACGACTTCTTGCTTGCTGCTGCACCAGCTCACTGCCCCACCATTCAAAACATATACGTATACGATCTGTGACTTAGAGTCATCCGGATCTGTGTCGAAGCTAGCGTCGACGTAACCCTTTACGACGAGCTCTTCGTCACCTCCATAAACGAGAAACATTTCCTTAGTTATTTTCAGGTACTTAAGGATATTCTGGACCGCTGTCTAGTGTTCCATACCGGGATCACTTTGGTACCTCCCTACCAAACTTATGGCAAGGTTTATATCAGGTCTAGTACACAACATGGAATACATAAGAGAGCCTACGGCTGAAGCGTAGGGGACATAACTCATCTTCTCTCTATCTGCTGCCGTGGTCGGCGACCGAGTCTTACTCAATCTCATACTTTGCAAAACTGGCAAGAACCCTTTCTTTGAGTTTTCCATATTGAACTTCTTCAATATCTTGTCAAGGTATGTACTTTGCGAAAGACCTATGAGGCGTCTCGATCTATCTCTATAGATTTTGATGCCTAATATGTATGCAGCTTCTCCAAGGTCCTTCATTGAAAAACTCTTGTTCAAATATGCCTTTATGCTCTCCAACATCTCTATATTATTCCCCATCAGTAATATGTCATCCACATACAGTAGGAGGAAAGCTACAGAGCTCCCACTCACTTTCTTGTACAGACAGGCTTCTCCGTAAACCTGTATGAACACAAACACTTTAATCACCTCATTAAAGCGAATGTTCCAACTCCGAGATGCTTGCACCAGCCCATAGATGGAGCGCTGGAGCTTGCACACTTTGTTAGCACCCTTAGGGTCGACAAAACCTTCTGGTTGCATCATATACAACTCTTCCTTAAGGTTCCCGTTAAGGAACGCTGTTTTGACGTCCATTTGCCAAATTTCATAATCATAAAAGGCGGCTATTGCTAACATGATTCAGACTGATTTCAGCTTCGCTATGGCAGAGAAAGTCTCTTCGTAGTCAATCCCTTGAATTTTTCGAAAACCCTTTGCGACAAGTCGAGCTTTGTAAACGGTTACATTAGTACATTACCGTTCGCATCAGTCTTCTTCTTGAAGATCCATTTATTTTCTATGGCTCGCCGGTCATCGGGCAAGTCCACCAAAGTCCATACTTTGTTCTCATACTTGGATCCTATCTGGGATTTCATAGCTTCAAGCCATTTGTTGGAATCCGGGCCCGCCATCGCTTCATCATAGTTCGAAGGTTCACCGTTGTCTAACAACATGATTTCCATTACAGGGTTACCATACCACTCTGGTGCGGAGCGTACCCTTGTGGACCTTCGCGGCTCAGTAGTAACTTGATCCGAAGCTTTATGATCATTATCATTAACTTCCTCTTCAGTTGGTGCAGGCTCCACAGGAACAACTTCCCGCTGCGCTACTTTCCTGTTCGAGAGGGGGTGTAATTACCTCATCAAGTTCTACCTTCCTCCCACTTACTTCTTTCGAGAGAAACTCTTTCTCTAGAAAGGATCCGTTCTTGGCAACAAAGGTTTTACCTTCGGATCTAAGATAGAAGGTATACCCAATAGTTTCCTTAGGGTATCCTATGAATACACATTTCTCTGCTCTGGGTTCGAGCTTTTCTGGTTGAAGTTTCTTCACATAAGCATCGCAACCCCAAACTTTAAGAAAGGACAACTTAGGTTTCTTGCCAAACCATAGTCCATACGGTGTCGTCTCAACAGATTTAGACGGTGCCCTATTTAAAGTGAATGCTGCAGTTTCTAATGCGTATCCCCAAAATGATAGAAGTAAGTCGGTAAGAGACATCATAGATCGTACCATATCTAATAAAGTGCGATTACGATGTTCAGACACTCCATTGCGTTGCGATGTGCCAGGCGTCGTCAGTTGTGAAACGATTCCACACTTCCTTAGGTGTGTGCCAAACTCGTGACTCAAATATTCTCCTCCACGATCAGATCGTAGACATTTAATTTTTCTGTCACATTGATTCTCAACCTCACTCTGAAATTCCTTGAACTTTTCAAACGTCTCAGATTTGTGCTTCATCAAGTAGATATACCCATACCTACTCAAATCATCGGTGAGAGTGAGAACATAACGATAGCCACCGCGAGCTTCAACGTTCATTGGACCACACACATCAGTATGCATTATTTCCAATAAGTCGGTTGCTCTCTCCATTATTCTTGAGAATGGAGTCTTAGTCATCTTGCCCATGAGGCACGGTTCGCATGTGTCAAATGATTAAAAGTCTAGAGACTCTAATAGTCCATCAGTATGGAGCTTCTTCATGCGCTTAACGCCGATATGACCAAGGCGGCAGTGCCACAAGTATGTGGGACTATCATTATCAACTTTACATCTTTTGGTACTCACATTATGAATATTCGTAACATTACGATCGAGATTCATCAGGAATAAACCATTCACCAGCGGAGCATGACCATAAAACATATCACTCATATAAATAGAACAACCATTATTCTATGACTTAAATGAGTAGCCGTCTCGCATTAAGCAAGACCCTGATACAATATTCATGCTCAAAGCTGGTACTAAATAACAATTATTAAGGTTTAAAACTAATCCCGACGGTAGATGTAGAGGTAGCGTGCCGACGGCGATCACATCGACCTTGGAGCCATTCCCGACGCGCATCGTCACCTCGTCCTTGGCCTGTCTCCGCTTATTCCGTAGTTCCTGCTTTGAGTTGCAAATGTGAGCAACAACACCGGTATCGAATACCCAGGAGCTACTATGAGCGCTGGTAAGGTACACATCAATAACATGTATATCACATATACCTTTAACGTTGCCGGCCTTCTTGTCCGCTAAGTATTTGGGGCAGTTCCGCTTCCAGTGACCCTTTCCCTTGCAATAGAAGCACTCAGTCTCAGGCTTGGGTCCATTCTTTCTCAGGCTTGGGTCCATTCTTTTTCTTCTTCCCGGCATCTGGCTTACCGGGCGCGGCAACGGCTTTGCCGTCTTTCTTGAAGTTCTTCTTACCCTTGCCCTTCTTGAAACTAGTGGTCTTGTTCACCATCAACACTTGATGCTCTTTCTTGATTTCTACTTCTGCAGACTTGAGCATTGAGTACAACTCGGGAATGGTCTTCTCCATCCCTTGCATGTTGTTGTTCAGCACAAAACCTTTGTAGCTTGGTGGGAGAGACTGGAGGATTCTGTCAATTATTGCATCATCCGGAAGTTCGACTCCAAGTGAAGTCAGATGACTGAAAACCCAGACATTTTGAGTATGTGCTCACTGACAGAACTGTTCTCCTCCATCTTACAGCTAAAGAACTTGTCAGAGACTTCATATCTCTCAACACGGGCATGAGCTTGAAAAACTAGCTTCATCTCTTGGAACATCTCATATGCACCATGTTGCTCAAAACGCCTTTGGAGCCCCGTTTCTAAACTGTATAGCATGCCACACCTAACCAGAGAGTAGTCATCACTCCGGGTTTGCCAGACCTTCAGAATGTCCTGGGCTGCTACGGAAGCGGGACGGTCACCTAGCGGCGCATCAAGGACATAAGCCTTTTTAGCTGCTTCAAGGATGAGCTTCAAGTTGCGAACCCAGTCCGCGTAGTTGCTACCATCATCTTTCAGCTTGTTTTTCTCTAGGAATGCGTTGAAATTGAGGTTGACGTTGGCTATCTACAATATTTATAAAGACAAATTTTAGACTAAGTTCATGACAATTAAGTTCATTTAATCAAATTAAGTATGAACTCCCACTTAAATCGACATCCCTCTAGTCATCTAAGTGATACATGATCCATGTTGACTAACCCGTGTCCGATCGTCACGTGAGACGGACTAGTCACCATGGTGAGCAACTTCATGCTGATCGTATTCAACCATACGACTCATGTTCGACCTTTTGGTCTCTTGTATTCGAGGTCATGCCTGTACATGCTAAGCTCGTCGAGTCAACCTAGGCGTTTCACATGTGTAAATCTGGCTTACACCCGTTGTATGCGAACGTTAGAATCTATCACACCCGATCATCACGTGGTGCTTCGAGACAACGATCCTTCGCAACGGTGCACACTTAGGGGAATACGTTCTCGAAATTTTAAGAGGGATCATCTTATTATGCTACCGTCGTTCTAAGCAATAAGATGAAAAACATGATAAATATCACAATGCAATCATATAGTGACATGATATGGCCATTATCATCTTTGCTCTTTCGATCTCCATCTTCAGGCATCGCATGATCATCATTGTCACCGGCGTGACACCATGATCTCCATCATCATGATCTCCATCATCGTGTCTCCGCGAAGTCGTCACGCCAACTACTACTATCACTACTGCTATAGCTAACCGTTAGCAATGAAGTAAAAGTAGTAAGCACATGGTGTTGCATCTCATACAATAAATTAAGACAACTCCTATGGCTCCTGCCGGTTGTCATACTCATCGACATGCAAGTCGTGAAACCTATTACAATAACATGATCATCTCATACATCATACATGCAACATCACAACTTTGGCCATATCACATCACATGTCAAACCCTGCAAAAACAAGTTATACGTCCTCTAATTGTTGTTGCAAGTTTTACGTGGCTGATTTGGGTTTCTAGCAAGAACGCCTTCTTACCTACGTGATAGCTACAACGATGATATGCCAAAGCTATTTACCCTTCGTAAGGACCCCTTTCATCAAATCCAATCCGACTAGAGTGGGAGAGACAGACACCCGCTAGCCACCTTTATGCACGGTGTGCATGTCTGTCGGTGGAACCAGTCTCACATAAGCGTACGTGTAAGGTCGGTCCGGGCCGCTTCATCCCACAATACCGTCGAAAAAGAATAAAACTAGTAGCCGCAAGCAATTGACAAACCTTTTGTGTTCTACTCGTGCATAGAATGTACGCATAGAAAACCTGGCTCTGATACCACTGTTGGGAAACGTAGCATAAATTCAAAAAATTTCCTACACATATTCAGATCTTCCTATGGAGAGACCAACAAAGAGAGAGGGGTGAGTGCATCTTCATACCTTTGAAGATTGCTAAGCGGAAGCGTTGCTAGAACGCGGTTGATGGAGTCATACTCGCGGAAATTCAGATCGCGGTGTGATTCCGATATAGTGTCGAACTATGGCACCTCCGCGTTCAACACACGTGCAGCCCGATAACGTCTCCCGCACCTTGATCCAGCAAGGAGGAGGGATAGGTTGGGGAAGATCTCCAGCAGCACGACGGCATGGTGTCGATGGAGAAACGAGGTCTCCCGGCAGGGCTTCGCCAAGCACTGGGACAAAGGAGGAGAAAGAAGAGGAGGGCTGCACCGAGGGAGAGGGAAAACTGTGTCTCCAAAAGCCCAAAGGTGCCCACTATATAAAGGAGGAGGGAGGAGCTACGCCCCCTTGAGGGTTTCCCTCTCCTCGGAGGGGCGGCAGCCCTAGATGGGGGGAGGTGCGGCGGCCAAGGGGGGAGGAGGGGTGGCGCACCCTTCTGGTGGGCCTTAGGCCCACCTGCGCTAGGGTTCCCCCCTCTCCCTTCTTGCGCCATGGGCTGAGTGGGGGGGGGGGGCACCAGCCCACCTAGGGGCTGGTTCCCTCCGCACTTGGCCCATCTAGCCTCCCGGGGTCGTTGCCCCCTTCCGGTGGACCCCCGGGGCCACCTCCGGTGGTCCCGGTGGTCACGGTACGTTACCGGTGATGCCCGAAACACTTACGGTGTCCGAAACCATCCATCCTATATATCAATCTTTACCTCCGGACCATTCCAGAGCTCCTAGTGACGTCCAGGATCTCATCCGAGACTCCGAACAACTTTCGATAACCTCATATAATAATTCCCTATAACCCTAGCGTCATCGAACCTTAAGTGTGTAGACCCTACGGGTTCGGGAGACAGGCAGACATGACCGAGACACCTCTCCGGCCAATAACCATCAGCGGGGTCTGGATACCCATGGTGGCTCCCACTTTCTCCATTATGATCTCATCGGATGAACCACGATGTCAAGGATTCAATCAATCCCGTATACAATTCCCTTTGTCTGTCGGTATGGAACTTGCCCGAGATTCGATCGTCGGTATACCTATACCTTGTTCAATCTCGTTACCGGTAAGTCTCTTTACTCGTTCCGTAGCACGTCATCGTGTGACTAACTCCTTAGTCACATTGAGCTCATGATGATGTTCTACCGAGTGGGCCCAGAGATACCTCTTCGTCACGCGGAGTGACAAATCCCGATCTCAATTCGTACCAACCCAATAGACACTTTCAGAGGTACCCGTAGTGCACCTTTATAGTCACCCAGTTACGTTGTGATGTTTGATACACCCAAAGCACTCCTACGGTATCCGGGAGTTGCACAATCTCATGGTCGAAGGAAAAGACACTTGACATTAGAAAAGCTTTAGCATACGAACAACATGATCTAGTGCTATGCTTAGGATTGGGTCTTGTCCATCACATCATTCTCCCAATGATGTGATCCCGTTATCAATGACATCCAATGCCCATGATCAGGAAACCATGATCATCTATTGATCAACGAGCTAGCCAACTAGAGGCTTGCTAGGGACACATTGTGAACTATTTATTCACACATGTATTATTGTTTCCTGTTAATACAATTATAGCATGAACAATAGACGATTATCATGAACAAGGAAATATGATAATAACCATTTTATTATTGCCTCTAGGGCATATTTCCAACAAACACGTGGGGCTAAGGGCTTCTGTCCCGTGGAGAGACAGAAAGCAGAATCAAGGATCATATGCTCACCAAGAACTCTAGCAAATTTCTAGAACTTAAAAAGCGATGACATTGCAATATAAAAAAATGCATAGTAAACATGCAGTTTGATGATATGATGCAATGCGTGGCTTTATCTATGCACAAGGTCTGTGCCTTGTTTTGTACGAAGGGTTACATGCACTACGACAAGGCTTGTACAAAAGGTGGTCGCCGAGGACTGAGCCCGGCAACCGCGCCTCACGGGTAGAACTTGCGAAGAAGCTCAATATTCCATGAGTTAAGCATTTTGATGCCATCTTCGGTCTCCAGATGGACTGTGACGAGTCTGGTAACTAGTGCTACCCGGTAAGGGCCTTCCTGTTTGAAGGAAGTGCACTATATGTTGCACCCAAGCTCGAGCTTGTGGCTCGACAACGAGGACTAAAGGCATATCCTCGTTTGTGGGAGCGCTTACCTCGACCGCAAGAACCTGGGGTTCCGTAGGAGGGAGGAGCTCACCAGGCGAAACGGAACCGCCTCCGGCAACTTATTTACCGAAGGCTATATTGTGCCCAAGCTGAAGCCTGTGGCTCGACAACAAGGACAAAAGGCATCTCCCCGGTCGTGGGAGTACTTACCTCGACCACAAGAACCTGGGGCTCTGCAGGAGGGAGCTGCTCACCACGCGAAACGTGACTGCTCCCGATAGCCTCTCTACCAGCGACTTCAGGAAGCTCTGCCAGGAAATGCTTGCCGGATTGATGTCTTTATGTAAACATATGCTATCCCCCTTTGCTTTCCTCCTGGTATTCGTATGGCTACTTTCTTTGTGCGCTCTGGTTGCCCGCCAACAACGTGTTGCCGCGGTCGCTTTGAGGAACAGGTCCTTAGCATTCTGTTGGCAAGGACACGCTGTCGGTGAGTTTTTCCTCATCGGTCTTTGATGTTGCCGTTTGTTTTGTTGAGTAGGCTCGAAAAAAAACAAGGGCGCGATCCGGAAGACAACAAGGTTCCATTAGGCACCAGATTCAACATACAAAACATTGGTCGCAAATAGGAATATGCAAAATGTAACCTTGAGCAAAAAACAGACGGCCAAGTACGACTTCTTCTTTATCTTGGTGTGTGACTACCCACATTCGTTGTTCCCTCCTTCCTCCATCGGTGTTTCTTCCCTTCGCGTCCCCAGTGCATGCATGGTGTAAACCATGGCTGTTCTGAGAGGAAGAGAAGGACGAATAGAGAGGAAATGGAGGTACTTGGGGAAATGTTAGTTATGAGTGTGGCCTGCGACAAGAGCTTGTTGTGCCAATGTAAGTGTTCACAACTTCGGCGGAAGGGAAGGAATAGTAAATATGCTCGGTCAAACCTTCCTTCTTCTACTTCTTGCCCAACAGCCCCGTAACGACCACGATGTTGGAAACGCTCGGAACGGGAGCTCGCTGTGGCCTGCTCACCGGGGTCACTGATCAACGGATTCGCTCGAGCGTTTGGCCTGGGATTTACCAACGTGAGGCAAATGCAAGACGTAGCCACATATGAGCTCGTCGACGTCGGTGGCTCCGCCGTGACGTGGAACTGACCAGAGGTGGGAAAGGAGAAGAAGGAAGGGTATCGTCGTGTACCTTTACTTCTACCTTTCCTTCTTCCCTGCCCATTGAATCGTAGCTGCACCTCCCCAGGGGTTAGGTGGGCTAGCTCGATGATTGTGATAGGGATGGCGACGTTGCCTAGTCTGCTTCTTCCCCTACCGAGGTCGTCACCGTGGTCGCGCCGTCCGTGTCAGACGCAGCAGCCGTGGCGTTGATAGTCCTTGTTGCCGTTGATGCAACCATGACGGTGGTGTGTGGCATGGGGCCGGAGAGGGAAAAAATGTAAGGCAACGACGTTCTTCTTCCTCGACACTTCAAGCAGAGGGAATTCTGATGAAGATTGATGAAGCGCTCGCAATCTCGGGTTTGTGCGAATGAAGCCCCCTTCCTGGCGCACCAAAGATTTCGGTGCGGGTGTACACTCGATCACCTATGGGACCTTTGGCCCCTTTGTGGTTCGGCGGGGAGGTCGTGTGGCACAAATAGCAGAAACTATGAGGCAGCACGATGACGAGACTCGGGGCGTTTTTACCTAGGTTCGGGCATTGTGGAGTGTAAAACCCTACTCCCACTTTGGTGGATTGATTGAGGAAGATGAAGTTCGCACGGAGTTCCGACCCGGTAAGGGTTGCCGCTGTCGGATTTCTGGCTCCGCAAAACCCAAAGGGTTCGAACTCAGGGGCGTGTACGAAGATCTCTCACTGATTCGCCTCACCTAGCTAGCTACTCGCTTCGGATGGCTAGAAACTCACTCGATGGCGAGGGAAACACAAAACACAATAGTTTACCCAGGTTCGCGCTGATGCGAAGCGTAAAGCCCTACTCGTGCTTAGATGGATCGCCTCTTGTGGAGGTTGGTGGGCGAACTAGTACTGTGCTTGGGTGCCTCCGGAGGCTGGATGACCTGGCGGAGTGCTAGTGGGCGAATAAGTGGTTCGGGAATCGGGTCCCCTTCTATGAAGCAACCTATCCTCTATTTATAGTGTCGGCCCCGGTCCTCTTCCCTTATCGTTTCGGCGGGAAGGGATCCACAGTGGCCAATTTTGAAGGGGAACAGGCTCTCCTGCCAAAGGTGGTCTTCGCCTGCAAAGTGGCTGCCCGCGTTGCAGGGACGGGCCCGGGGATGACGTCTATCCGGCTGGCCGGCGGCGAAGACCTTGTTGCACGAGAAGGGAAACCTTTGGAAGATGCCTTCGGGGGCCCGGTACGTCCTTGCCCCCTTTGAACTAAAGGGGAAACTGCACCACCATGTTATCTGCTGCTCGCCTGTCCTTCCCTTGCGTCACCCTTGACTCCTCAGGCCGGGCCTCGCCTCAGAATATCCGCCGCCCCAGAGGGGTCCTGAGGATCCCCCCTGCGGGTCTTGATGTTGTTCCTCCTTGTGAGGCTTGACCCCTCACGAGGGCCTTGCCATGACTAGCGCCGAACCCGTTGGTTTGCATGATGAAGTGGGCCGGCCCTGGGCCACATGTTGGCAGGTCACGCTACCCACATTCCTAATACACCGACAGTAGCCCCCGGGCCGACGGCGCGCTCGGGTTGGCTTCTAGGCAAAGCCTCGGGGGCGACCTGAGACGTCACGGGCCCTAAATGCCCGTGGGCCTGGTCGGCGCACGTCACGCGGCTCGCGTTGAGTCTTCCTTTCCTCCAGTCTTTGCCCGAGTTATTAGGAGCCTTGCTTGTTGCGTCGGTGCATTATTGTTTTCCTTCTCCCACACTCGCTCTTCCTCCTTGCTCTCCAACTCCAACGGGCATCCCCAGATCTAGCGTCGTGCCGCTCCTTCACCAGTCCAGCGATGGTTCCCGCCGGCAAGCACAAGACAGAGGCGCAAGGTCCAGCCTCGGCTTCTCTGCTCTTGGAGTGCGTCCTTTCCAGGGAGGTGGATCTCGCCCCCGCACTTCCCTTGAATGCGGCTGAGTCCAACGAGTTCGGGCGGACCCCGATGTGGCCTGGCGCCATAGAGGAGCGGCCCGCGTCGAAGGCGGTGTACCCCTTCTTCCTCATAGCGTCTTCGCCGGACTGGTGCCACCTTTCTCCTCGTTCTTCACCACCATCCTGAACCACTGCGGGATCCAGGCTCTTCATCTCCAGTCCAACTCTGTCTTGCTCCTGTCCGTCTTAGCTTTCTACTGCGAGGCTTTCGTAGGAGTGCAACCTTCGGTAGCCCTCTTCCGCCATTTCTTCAGCCTGCGTCTACATGACGGCGCCCATTTGTCAGCGTGTGTCTCCTTCGTGGTGGCCCAGAGCGGCAACTTGCTCCCGAAGGCCGGGAAGAAGGTATAAAACTTCACGCAACGCTGGGTTCTTATGGGCCTCAAGGATGTCAACCCCCGGCTGGAGGAGCCGAAGGGATTGCCGGAGAAGACCTCCGAGTGGAGCTCGGTGAAGCTTTCTGACCCCTGGGCTGCACCCGTCCTGGAGCGCTTCTCCCGCGACATTAGCGCCAAGAGGTAGACTGGTGGGATGATAGTGAAGGAGTTCTTGGTGCAGCGCCTGGCGCCCCTTCAGGCCCACTCCAGGCCCCTGTGGGGCTACCGTGCTGCTGACAACGAGCTCAGGCTCTGGTCCCAAGACCTCCCTACTTATGAGCTGAGCAGGGTCGTGGTGATCTTGCTCGGCGGCGACCGTGGTGACTTGCCCGAGGCTGTGGGTCCGTTGTACTATCTTGACGACCGGGCCGACGTGATTGCCGGGCTGCGTGTCTTTGATGAGCGCGGGCTCCTCCCAGCCGCGGGCCCCGGTCCGGTAGAGGTGTCGTCCGACGATACCTCCGATGGGGGGACTCAGAGAAGGCCATCGAGGACTGCCTGACGAGCACGCCCCTCCCATCGCAGGCTGTCCTCGTGCCCGAGCTCGTGGATGATGATGTTGCCGGCGTTCTGGGAATGGGGGTATCCAGACCTGACTGCCTGTGGCCCAGGGCAGGCCCACCTCACCGGAGCAAACCGACGGGCTCGACACCGTTCAGAGTAAGGCCCTCGTGAGGGTCCAAGACACATGAGGAGGAGCAGTGTCAAGACCTGTAAGGAGCCTGCTCAGGACCTCTCCGGAGCGGTAGCTATTCCGAGGCAAGGCTGGGCCTCAGGTGTCAAGGGTGACACCAAGAAAGGACAGGCGAGCAATAGATGGCAGGACGGGGCAGTTTCCCCTTTGATGCAAAGGGGGTGGGAGCGTACAGGGGTTCCAAAGGCATCTTCCAAAGGTTTCCCTTCTCGTGCAACGAAGCTACCGCCACCGCCAGTAGGGCAAACGTCATCCTCGGGCCCGTCCCTGCAGTGCGGGCATTTACTTTGTAGGCGAAGACCACCTTTGGGCAGGAAAGCATGCTCCCCTATTCCCCTTCAAAATTGGCCGTAGTGGGATCCCTTCCCGCGAAAGCTATAAGGGAAGAGGACCCGGGCCTCCACTATAAATAGGGAGAGTACGATACTTGAGAGAGGGGGGATTCTGACCAGAGAGAGTTCATTCCAACCTTAAGGCAATACACCTTGCCACTTGGCCTCCTGAGGCTCGAGAGCATTGTACTAGTTCATTCACCCACCTCCGCGAGAGGCAATCCACCAAAAGGAGGAGTAGGGTTTTACGCTTTGCAACAACCCGAACCCGGGTAAACTATTGTGTTCAGTGCTACCCTTGCCATCGAGCGAGTCCTTCGTCGTTTCCATCGAGTAGCGGGCAAGGTAAGGTTGAGCCGGGAGAGATCATCGTACACGCCCTTGTGTTCGAATCCTTAGGAATTTACGGAGCCCAAAATCTGACATTTGGCACGCCAGGTAGGGGCGTGTCGAGGTTTCCTCCAAGCTCCGTCTTCACCAAGCTCCGACGCTTTGATGGCTGACGCTCGCCGGGTTCGCGCAGAGCGCCGCGCCACTCGCGTTGCCCAGACTGCGCCCGTCGGTGCCACCGGCACGCGCCGATCGCCGTCACCCGTGGTGAATGCTGCCACCGGCCCTGAAGTTCAAGAGCAACAAGGTTCCTCCCAGCTGATGACCGAGCAGGCCGATGGCCGCACCGCCACTCCGTCACTCACCAGGCCTTCGGGATCGGCATCGCGCGCCCGGCCAGAGATGCCCCATGGCTGGCGCGCGCTTTCCATGGCCACCGAGCTTCCTCGCTACCGGCCTGCACCTGACCGCCATGACAACTGGCTCCAGTGCGTCGAGGAGCTCATCGTCGCCGCCGGTGACTCAGCGGCATTCTCCTACTCGCTCCGACCCGAGCCGACCCTGACAAATGAGCAGGAGCAAGATGCGCCACCCCCACCCCCGCGGCGTGTCGCAGACCCTGAGCCCAGGCAGGAAGTGCGACCCCGCGCCCAGCGTCGTGAACCTAGGGCGGGACCCGAAGATGAAGCAAGCTGCCAGGTGGTCCCCCGGTCCCGCGTCGATGTATGCGCGCCCCCGACGCTGCAAATTCCGCATCATGAGCGTGCCCCGCTCGAAGCAGACCCCGTGGAGCACCAAGACTCGGCGGTTCCCGCGCGTACCGTACCCGTTGGACCGGTGGGGTGCCTCGCTATCGCCCCCGAGCTCTACCACGTTGCGTGGCCGTGCAAGTTCAAGCCCAACATGCCCCCGCGTTATGATGGCTCCCAAGACCCGATTGTGTTCCTGCAACTCTACACGCTGAGCATTAGGGCGGCGGGAGGAGGCGACAAAATCATGGCGTGTTGGTTCCCCGTGGCGCTCAAGGGCGGCACACTCTCTTGGCTCCTCAACCACCCGAAGGCATCCATCACCTCCTGGGACGGCCTGCACGAGCGCTTCATCGCCAACTTCCAGGGCACCCGCGACCGCGCCCCCACCATGAACGACCTGCGACACGTCAAGCAGCAGGATGGAGAGACCCTGCACAAGTTCATACAGTGCTTCACGGTCATGCACCTCAAGATCTCCAAGGCGTCGGACGAAGCCGTCATCTCGGCTTTCTCCGACGGAGTCACCGACCTCAAGATGAAGGAGGAGCTCACCATGAATGATGAAATGAGCACCGCACTAGAAATGTTCAACTTGGCAAGCAAATGCGCCAAGGCTGAAGAAGGACGCTTGTCGCTCCTTGGGCCCCACGCAGCGGACCCAGAAGAGAAGATGGCCAAAGCCAAGGAGGTGAAGCGCAAGGCCCTGGTGGTGCTCGCCACCGAGCCCGAGGCAAAGCATGTCCGAGAGGTAGAGTGCCTGTCCGAAGGGGGGCCAACGTGCATCTTCCATGGCACCAGCGGCCATGATACCTTCGAATGTCAAGAACTCCGTTTGGTCCATGTCGAACACTTCAAAAGGCGCCCGGACGGTTCGACAGAAGCCCCACGCGCGAAGGAGGCCGCAATGGGGTCCGCTGAGATGACCGTGAGCCGCGGCAGGGGTGGCATGAACAGCCTCAGGAGGACCACTGGCGTGGCCAACCTCATGAGGACCGCTGGCGTGATAACCCTCACGAGGGGCAACGACGCGGTCAGCCTCGTGAGGCTCGCCCTCAGGAGGCCGGGCAGCCCCCGGTGCCTCCGCCACCCAAGAGGAGGGATGAAGATAGGCAGGATGACGGGGCTGGGGGCTTCCAGAAGGCCACGGAGGTGCCCTCCATCCTGCACGGCGCCCAGACCCCAGCCTCCAACCGCACCTTCAAGCAGTTTGCCCGGGAGATTAATGCCGCCCTCCCGAGGCCAGAAGCAATGCGCCTCCTCAGCTGGTCCCAGACCACCATCACCTTCAACCCAAGCGACCAACTCAGGTGCTCGTTCATGGCCGGCAAACTCCCAATGATGTGCACCCCGACCATCAGCAACATTCTCGTCACCAAGACCCTCATTGACAGTGGGGCAGGGCTCAACATCCTCTTAGTCTAGACCTTTTAGAAACTCCAATTGCCCTACGGACAAGTCATGCCGATCAAGCCCTTCTCAGGAGTAACAGAGGGGTCCACCGTGCCCATTGGGCAAGTGCATCTTCCCGTCACCTTCCACGAGCGCAAGAATTACCACACTGAGATCATCGTCTTCGACGTCACACACATTCACCGGCCATACAACACAATTATCGGATATCCGGCGCTCACCAAGTTCATGGCAGTGATCCACCATGGTTACAATGTCCTCAAGATGCCAGGGAGCAGTAGTGTCATCACCATCCCTGCGACGAGAAGGATGCCGTGTATATAGTGGAGTGCGCCTACCGTGCGGCGGCGGCAGAGCGCTCGGACGACGAAGAAGACAAGCTGCCTCGTGAGGACCCACGCAAGAATAAGAAGGAGCTCCTCCCCATGGAGTGCCTCGGGGCTTAGGGCTCTATGCCGGGGGACGGGGCCATGCCCCCCATCGCATAGGAATAAGCACTCAACGCCCCCTTGGATCAGGGCTGGGGGCTCCCACCGGGGAGGTCCTGGTCTGACCAGTGAGGCGGGGGCGGCATTCGTGCACATCCCAAGGACACGCTCCAGAGCACGTCCACCCAGCTCCCGTGAATCTGTCATCAGAGCAATCCAAGAACTTTGACAAGCCCATGCCATGCAATGCGGTGACTGCCCTGCACCACCAATCGCAGTCGCTGTCATCGGTGCGGTTAACCGGCCCCGCATCTGCATCAACGCTCCCACAACCAACATAGCCGCGGCTTACGGCCCCTTCTGGCCTATGCTGGCTGGCTATCGGTGGGAGTACCCGGGCGCCACCTACCAAGGGGTCTAGCGGGCCATGCTCGCACCCCGCATGCTGAGGCGTAGTGAGGAAGAGGAGGCGATGCTCGGGCTAGGTGAGGGCCCCGAGCCTCGGGAGACGGCGGACCAGTGAGGGTCGCGACCGTGGAGACAGGAGATGAAGCGACGATGATGCTTTCGACACTTCAGCGGCATGGCTGCCAGGTGGCTTTTCGTTGGCTGCTGCAAGGTAACTTTTTGGCTCACCCCATCTGAGGGCGCCCCCGGGGCCATGAAGCCTCCTCGAGCTCAGGACACTCCCCGGGCTCCTACTTTCGTTTATGCATCTTTTGGTTGTTCAATTTCACCCGCTCAGAATCCTAACATTCTGCCTTGCTTATATTGTCGGGCGGTCGGCCCACCGTTTGGGGGCTCTGATCGAAGTTTGTCCATGCAGATACGCAACCTCGCTCCCAAAGAAGAAGAAGTCAGCAGGGTTTGCCAATGACCCAAACAAAATCAACTCAGTCCACCAATGACTCGGGGGTAGGGACACTCGCGAGGCCATAGCGTCCTCGTGACCTCCCATATACACCTCCACCGTGACACTCTCACATAATAACGAGCTGAGGTTGTATACGCCGAGGGGCCCTCGAGGACGCGGAGGGGTCCATCCCACGCTTAGTGGAAGCCCTATGCTCCGCGCTGGGGAGAAGCTCAGTCCACCAATAACTCGTGGGTAGGGACACTCGCGATGCCAAAGCGTCCTCGCGACCTCCCATATACACCCCACCGTGACAGTCCCACCTAATAACGAGCCAAGGCTGTATACTGTCGGCGCCCTGGGAAAGGGGGTACCCAGACTTGCCTGTCCGCGAACCAGGGCTGGCCCACTCCATCGATCAAGCACCAGCAGGCTCAGCAAGGCCCTCGTGAGGGGCCAAGCCTCACAAGGAGGAATGGAATCAATACCCGTAGGGGCCTCCTCAGGAGCCCTCTGGAGTGGTGGACATTCTGAGGCAAGGCCCAACCTCACGAGTCAAGGGTGACGCATAAGGTGGACACGCGACCCGCAAATGGCAGAGTAGTGTAGTTCCCCCTTTGGTGCAAAGAGGGCAGGAGCGTACATGGGCCCCAAAGGCATCTCCCAAAGGCTTCCCTTCTCGTGCAACGAAGCCGCCACCGCCCGTCAGTAGGGCAGACATCACCACGGGCTTTTCCCTACAGCGCGGACAGTTATTTTGCACGCAAAGACCACTTTTGACAGGGGAATCATGTTCCCTTGTGTCCCACTGAAACTGGCTGTTGTGGGTTTCCTTCCCGCCTACGATAAGGGAAGAGGACCCTGGCCTCCACTACAAATAGAGAGGGTAGGATACGTGAGAGGGGGATTAGATCATCGCAACTCCAGAGCAACACATCAAGCCACTTGGCCTCCGGAGGCTCAAGATCACTGTACTATCTCGTTCATCAACCTCCGTGAGAGGCAATCCACCAAAAGCAGGAGTAGGGTTTTACGCTTCGTAGCGGACCGAACCTGGGTAAACTACTATGTCCTGAGTTCTCCTCACCATCGCGTGAGTTCTTAGCCTTCCCTACGTGAAGTGAGTCCGGAAAACCGAATCTGTTGAGGGGCCTCCGCGCGCGCCCCTGAGTTCGAATCCCTAGGGTTTTGTGGAGCCCGAAATCCGACATTTGGCGCACCAGGTAGGGGGCGCGTGTCGGAGCCACCACACCAACAGCAGGAACCAGATCTTGGCTCGGCATCACCATGGCAAGTGCAACCATCGACAACCGCTGGTCCGCGGCAGTGAACGGCGCCCGAGCAGGCAGGGCCACCCCTGCGATCGCCTGCATTCTCGGTGGATCGCAGGCGCCAGCCTCCAGCCGCCACGTCAAGCGCTTCCTACATCGTGGGGGGACGGCCTGCCTAAGTCCCGAGCCCCCGGAACATCGTGTGTGGCCAGAGGTTGACATCACCTTTGGCCCCGACGACCACCCTAAGGCCACGACGCTGCCGGGGCGCTTTCCATGCTATGCACGCCAACCATCTTTGGTGTGGCTGTCTCCAAGACCCTGATCGATGGCAGCGCAAGCCTCAACGTCATCTTAGTGGAAGCCTTCGACGCGCTGCGGTTGCCCCGAGAGCAGCTCACGCCCTCGAAGCCCTTTTTTGGGGTCGTGGCGGGATCCTTCATCCCCATCGAGCGGATCCGTCTCCCTGTTACATTCGGCACGTGCTCCAACTTCGGCACCCGGGCGGATCGACTTCGACGTCGCTCACATCCACCTTCCGTACAATGCTATACTTGGCTACCCCGCCCTCGCGCAGTTCATGGCAGCGACACACCTGGGCTACAACGTCGTAAAGATGCCAAGGAGTGGCGGCATGCCTACCATCGTGGGGGACATGCAGGACGTCTCGCGGGTGCTCGGGTTATCCTGTAAGGCCGTGGTCGCGGCGTGCGCCGACTCCCGAGGCAAGTTGCACATCGCTGGGGACCCAAGAGACGCCCTCGACATCGCGCCCGTGAAGAAGTAGTAGTTGTTTTCCCTCGACCGGGCGGAGACGAAGCAGGTGCCGGTGGACGAAGGGAGCCTGACCCCCGCCTTCACCATTGGCGCGAATCTCCCCAAGACCAAGAGAAGGCATTGATGGATTTCCTCAGGGCGAACAAGAGCGTGTTCGCCTGGAGTGCCTCCGACCTTGTGGGGTAACCAGGGACGTCATCGAGCACCACCTCATGGTATGCGTGAACGTGCGTCGGTGAAGCAGAAGGCAAGGAGGCAGGCCCCGGAGAAGCAGACCTTCATAGCTCAGGAGGTGCGTAAGCTGAAGGAAGCAAGGGTCATAAGGGAGGTGCACTACCTAGAGTGGGTGGCAAACCTGGTGGTTGTCGCGAAGACGTGTGGGAAGGAGCACATGTGCGTCGGCTTCACGAACCTCAACAAGGCCTGCCCTCAAGACCCATTCTCGCTGCCGCGCATCGACCAGATCGTGGACTCCACCGCAGAGTGTAGCCTTTTGTGCTTCTTGGACGCCTTCTCGGGCTACCACCAAATCAAGATGGCAGTGGAGGACGTTGAGAAGACGACATTCCTCTCTCTGTGCGGGGTGTATTGCTACGAGTGTATGCCTTTCGGCTACGGAACGCCGGGACAACCTTCCAGCGGTTGATGCACATTGACTTGGGGCTGTAGCTTGGGAGGAATGCGGAAGCCTACGTCCACGACATCGTGGTCAAGTCAAGGCAAGCCAAAACCCTGGTGGAGGATCTGGAAGAGACCTTCGCCAGCCCACGGGAGGTGAACCTGAAGCTCAATCCCGAGAAATGTGTCTTTAGAGTCCCATCAGGCAAGCTACTTGGTTTCCTGGTGTCGTACCGGGGGATGGAGGCTAACCCAGTAAAGGTAAAAGCCATAAACAAGATGAGCGCACCCACAACACTCAAGGAAATGCAGAAGTTGGTAGGGTGTGTCACCTCCTTGGGTCGTTTCATCTCCAAGCTTGGCGGGCGGGCATTGCCCTTCTTCAAGATCATGAAAAGGAAGGGGCCCTTAGAGTGGACCCTAGAGGCCGACGCTGCCTTCAAAGAGCTCAAGCGTTACCTCACGAGCCCGCTGGTCATGGTGGCACCTCGCCCTCGGGAGCCCTTGCTTTTGTACCTTGCCGCCACCCCACACTCCGCCAGCGCCGCTTTGGTGGGAGTAAGGGAGGAGCTAGCCGGCAAGGGCGCTACTTTGGAAAGCCACAACGGGCCCTCGCCCGATGCTCCAGAGGGCTCTCATGACCCGCAAGCTCCAACTTCCCTATGAGTGAAGGGACCCGAGGTCCAGACTGGCGAATCAGGTCTTGAAGAGCCTTGTCCTCCCGAGGCCCCGACCTTCCCTCCGGACGATGAAGCGTCCCAACCTCCTGAAGCCACCAACGATCATGATGCCCCGGGCGGTCGCGTCCTCGTCGAGCACCCCATGTACTTCATGAGCGTGGTACTGCGGGACGCCCGCTCGTGCTACCCCATGCAGCAGAAACTCCTTTTGGCGCTCCCCGTCACCTCGCGCAAGCTGCATCACTACTTCCAAGGACACCCAATCAAGGTCATCTCCGCTTACCCCTTGGAGAAGAGCTTGCACAAACCAAACCGGTAGGAAGAGTTGCTGAGTGGAACATCGAGCTTCAGGCCTTCAACATCGAATTCAGCACGACCAGAGTCATCAAAGGAGCCGCGTTGGCTGACTTCGTGGCGGAATGGACGGACGCACCTGACTGGGGGCTGGAAGGGAACCAATCCCTTGCCCCCAGAGCAGAGGCGCCTGAGGGATGGACAATGCACTTTGACGGAGCCTTCGCGCGAATGGGAGCACGGGCTGGCGTCCTCCTCACTTCCCCGATGGTAGACAAGCTTTGCTACGCCATGTAGCTCTGCTTCCAAAGGGGGGAGAAGGTCTCCAACAACATAGCGGAGTATGAGGGCCTCATCGCCGGCCTCAAGGCAGCGGCAGCCTTGGGGTTCCAGCGCCTCACCGTGATGGGCGACTCTGAGCTCCTCGTCAATTTCTCCAACAAGGTGTACACACCCAAACACAAGCATATGGAGGCATACCTGCAAGAGGTACGTAAGATCGAGAAATGTTTTCATGGCCTGGAGTTGCAGCATGTCCCGCGAGGCGAAAACAAGGAGGTAGACGACATCACCAAAAGAGCTTCGTGTCGCGAGGCCTAGGAGCCTGGAGCCTTTGAGGAGCAACTCTTCAAGCCTTCCGCGACACTGTCTCCCGAGGACCCGGCACCGCGCGGAAAGGAGCAGCCCCAACACCACCCTCGGGGGTCCGGACTGTGGTCAAGCCTCGGGGCTCGACTGCTCCTGGCCCTGAGAGCTCAAGAGGATGACTGGATGCAGGAACTGGGATCATATCTTCTCCGTGGCGCGTTGCCAGAGAAGGAGGAGGATGCGGAGCGCATAGTACGGCAAGCCTCGGCTTACTGCGTGCGAGACGATGCCTTGTACCGCAGGCGCCCAAATGACATCGCGCTACGGTGCATTTCCACGGAGCAGGGGTGCGAGCTACTGGCCGACATTCATGGAGGGGACTGTGGGCATCAATCTTCCTCGCGCACGCTCCCAGGTAAGGTGTTCAAGTCAGGTTTTTACTGGCCCACAACTCTGGACGACGCTACCGAGCTGGTCAGGTCTTGCGAGGCCTGCCAGTTCCATGCCAAGCAGATCCACCAGCCCGCGCAGGGCCTCCAAACCATCCCGCTCACCTGGACCTTTGCGGTATGGGGCTGGACATATTGGGGCCTTTCCCCCAGGCCGCGGGGGGCTTCCGCTACCTCTACGTCGCCATCGACAAATTCACCAAGTGGGCGGAGGTGGAGCCCGTGCACACCATCCCGGCCGGGTCCGCCATCAAGTTCATCAAGGGCCTCGTGAGCCGCTTCCGCGTCCCCAACCGCATCATCACGGATAGTGGTTCACAGTTTACCAGTCAGCTCTTCAAGATTTACTGTGCTAACCTCGATACACATATATGCTACACATTGGTGGCCTATCCGCGGAGCAATGGCCAGGCAGAGCAGGCCAACGCGGAGGTCCTGCGAGGTCTCAAAGTGAGGAGTTTCAAGAAGAAGCTCGAGGCTTGCGGCCTAGATTGGGTCGATGAGCTCCTGTAGGTAGTGTGGTCCATTCGCACCACTGCAACCAAGCAAGGCAAGACCCCGTTCTTCCTCGTCTACGGAGAAGTGGGGCTTCTTCCCCCCGAAATCAAGCACCGCTCCCCGAGGGTCCTAGCGTTCGATGAAGAGCATCAGGAAGCTGCGTGGGGGACGGACCTCGTCGTCGGAGAGGATGTGCGTGGCCAGGCCTCTCTCCGAGCCGCGAGGTACGAGCAGGCCTTCTGGCGCTACCACTGCCGCAACATCCGCTCGAGGACCCTCGAAGTCGGCGACCTCATCCAGAGGCGGGTCCAATCCAGGGAAGGCTTGCATAAGCTTTTGCCCATGTGGGAAGGCCCTTTCAAGGTCGTCCACGTCTCTAGGCCTGGCTCCATGCGTCTGGAGAGTCAAGATGGAGTCCCCATCCAGAATGCTGGAACATCCAACACCTCCGCAAGTTCTACCCACGACGACTCTACATCGCCCGTGCACTGCCTCCGCGCCGCCTCTGCATCGACCGTGCATCGTGCTAACGGCAGTCCCCGGCAACGACACTAGAAGAATGTTGCTGACGTGTCCCTGACTTGATGCCTTCGCGACAACAGAGCCAGAACTGCTCCCAGTTTCTCAACAATTAGCAATTGTCTAGCAATGGCCCACCAGCGCGTGGGTTCGCGGCAGTTTTCGAGGGTAGAATATTCAACCCAAATTTGTTGGTTCGCCAGGCAGGAGGTGAGAGGATACTCTCGAGTATTAACAACTGAATGTGTCAGATTCAACCACACCTGAAAGATTAGTATCTGCAAGCAAAGTATCAGTAACAAAGTAGTATGATAACAACTGTGTTAGAAACGATCTGTTGACAGCACACTATTCCTAACTGTCGTATCAATGGCGCGAGAAGTTGCCCGCAGACGGGAAATATTCTTTCCCGGCAACGGTGCGAGAAAAAGTATTGTAGCAGGTAGTAGCAGTGTAACGAGTAACAGTAGTGGGAAGGAACAACAGTAGTGACAGCAGTAGAAAGTAGCAACAGTAGCAACAACAACAGAGCAAATCAAGAAACAACAACAGAGCAAAACAAGTAACAGCAGCAGAGTAAAACAAGTGACAACAGCAGTGGGACAAACTCGTAGGCAATGGGTCGGTGATTCGTTTGGATGATATTCGTCATGCAACAATTATAACACGGAGAGATATGTGGCTAGCTCCCGTTCGTCAATGTGATGTAGGCATGCATTCCGTGTGTAGTCATAGATGCTTAGGGAAAAGAACTTGCATGACATCTATTGTCCATCCCTCCCGTGGCAGCGGGGTCCCAAAGGATACTACGGGATATTAAGGTTCTCCTTTTAATAAAGAACCGGAACAACGCGTTAGCACTTGGTGAACACATGAACTCCTCAAACTATGGTCATCACCGGGAGTGGTTCCGGTTATTGTCACTCCGGGGTTGCCGGGTCATAACAGATAGTAGGTAACTACAACTTGCAAGATCGGATCTAAAACACACATATATTGGTGACAACATAATAATTTTGGATCTGAAATCATGGCACTCGGGCCCAAGTGACAAGCATCAAGCATGGCAAAGTAGTAGCAACATCAATCTCAGAACATAGTGGATACTAGGGATCAATCCCCGTCAAAACTAACTCGATTACATGATAGATCTCATCCTACTCATCACCGCCCAGCGAGCCTACGAATAGATTAGTCACGAACGATGAAGAGCTTCATGGAATTGGAGAGGGAAGAAGGTTGATGATGACGATGGCGACGATTTCCCCTCTCCGGAGCCCAAAACGGACTCCAGATCTGTCCTCCAGATGAAGAACAGGATGTGGCAGCGCCTCCGTATCGCAAACGCGACGAAATCTTCTCTTCTGATTTTTTTCTGGGCGAAAGTGAATTTATGGAGCTGAGTTTGGGGGCGGCAGAGCCACGTGGGCCCCACAAGCTTGGTTGCCGCGGCCAGGGGGGTGGCCGCGGCAACAGGGCTTGTGGCCCACTCGCCCATCCCCTCCGGTGGATCTTTGCGCAGGTATTTTTCATATTTTCCGGAAAAATTCTCCGTAAGTTTTCAGGACGTTCCAGGAACTTTCATTTCTGCACAAAAACAACACCATGGCAATTCTGCTGAAAACAACGTCAGTCTGGGTTAGTTCTATTCAAATCATGCAAATTAGAGTCCAAAACAAGGGCAAAAGAGTTTGGAAAAGTAGATACGATGGAGACGTATCAACTCCCCCAAGCTTAAAACCTTGCTTCTCCTCAAGAAACTCAGTTGACAAACTGAAAGAGAAAGAAAAACTTTGACAAACTCTGTTTGATCTTGTTGTTGCAACTATGTCTAACTCATAACCAGAATTTCAGCAAGATCACAAGTTAACCACATAAGCAAGTGACACAAAGGTCTCACGGTAAACTAATATCAATGGCATAATCAGCTAGCGAGCAAATAATAATGAGTTTCAGATACCAACAATTCAATCAAAACAAGCATGAAGCAATATGAATAGGTGGTATCTCGCTAGCTCTTTCTGAGACCGCAAAACATAAATGCAGAGCACTTTCAAAGATCAAGGGCTGACTAAACATTGTAATTCGTAGCAACGAAGATCCAGTCATAATCATACTCAATATCAATCAAAAGCAAAGCATAAAAATGACAGAGGTGCTCTCTAATTGGTGCTTATATAAGAAGAGGATGACTCAAGAGGAAAATAAATAGACAGGCCCTTCGCAGAGGGAAGCATTGATTTGCAGACGTGCCAGGGCTCAAGCTTTGAAAACAGAGATAATAATTTTTGGTGGCATGCTTTCATTGTCAACGCAATGACCAAGAGTTCTGAATATATTCCATGCTATTCATGCTATAGGCGGTTCCCAAACAGAAAAGTAAAGTTTTAACTCCCCCACCACCAATCAATCACACTCCACGGCTAGCCGAATCCTCGGGTACCGTCCATACTAACATCAATCCCGGGGGAGTCTTGTTTTACAATTATGTTTTCGATTTAAGCGCGGAACTGGGCATTCCAATTACTGGCCCCTTTCTCGTGAATGACAGTGAATAAACACATGTCGAGGATAACACGCCTAACATGGAAGATATCAATAGCCCCCTGTGACCACATGAGCGGTTCGGGCATGCAAAACAGAATATTTCTTGAAGGTTTAGAGAATGGCACATGCAAATTTACTTGGAACGACAGGTAAATACCGCAAATAGGTACGTATGGTGGACTCTCATGGAAAAACTTTTGGATTTATGGAGGTGGATGCACAAGCAGTATTCCACTTAGTACAAGTGAAGGCTAGCAAAAGAGTGGGAAGCGACCAACTAGAGAGCGACAACAGTCATCATAATGCAATGAGTTTGACTAACATGGAATGAAAGCATGAACATGATATAAATCACCATGACCACGAACATCATAGAGGCTATGTTGATTTTGTTTCAACCACATGCATGAACATGCGCCAAGTCAAGGCACTTGAATCATTCAAAGGAGAATACCATCCTATCATACTACATCATAGTCATCTCAAAATCTATGTTGGCATTCAAGACAAACCATTATAAGCTCCTAGCTAAATAAGCATGGCATTAGAAACTATGATCTCTAAGTTGTCATTGCAAACATGGTTCTCTCACAACAAAGCTGAATCTGGGATGACAAGCTAGTCATATTTACAAAAACAAAATAGATAGAGTTCATACCAGCTTTTCCAGTCTCAAACACTTCATCATATATCATCATCATTGCCTTTCACTTGCACGATCGAACGATGTGAACAATAATAAGAGTGCTCGTGCATTGGACTAAGCTGAAATCTGCAGGCAAACACAAAGGAGAAGACAAAGTAATATGGCTCTTTGAAAGCTAAACAGGTATGCATGCAAGAGCTACTAAACATTGTAACCAATATCTTCTACCTTGACCCTAAGAAAAAAAAAGAAAACTATTTACACGAGAAAGCTCCAAACAAGCAAAAGAAGAAAGGGAAATATTTTTGGGTTTTCTCAAAAGGACACAAAACAAGAAAACAAGAAAACGAAAATAAACTAGCATGGATAATACAGTGGCAAAGTGTGAACACCGACGAACAAAGTAAAAGCATAAGCATGAATGTAAGGTCGGTGAGAACATGTACTCCCCCAAGCTTAGGCTTTTGGCCTAGCTTGGTCTACTCCCAAGGCGGGAAATAACCAGCTCTGGGATACTCCGGAGCGGACTGTGGATGCCACTGCTGTGTGAGCTCCTCTGGCTCCCACTGATAAGCTGGCGTCTGGTACTCGACTGGCGGCTCGGGCACGAGCACCTGTGGTTGGGCTAAGCCCCAATATGCGTAGATGTCCGAAGGCATAATACTGTACCTGCCTGCATGAAGATCGAACAAAGAAGGAGCAAGCAAAGTAATAGTCTCTCGAGTACCCTAACTAAATACCAGGTTATAAATCATCCGTCTACTAGCATCTCTATCCAGAAAATCATGGCGAGCAATGCTGTCATAATCCAGATATTTCTCAGGAAGAAGCATCTCTTCTTCCTCGCGAAGTCTAATAGGTATCTCAAAGTGTCTAGCAAGACGAGTAGCATAGATACCTCCATAGACAACACCTTTGGAACGGTTTGTGTTCAACCGCTGAGCTACTATAGCACCTAGGCTATAAGTCTTAGTGCTATAAAGGCCTTCGCACAAAACCGCAAGGTCTGGAGAACTAAGTGATCCAGCCTCCCCACGGCCAATCAAACATTTTCCCGCAAATAATGAGAAGTACCGAAGCACAGGAAAATGTATGCTAGCAATTCTAGCGCGAGACACTCCTCTCTCCTCTCCAACAACAATAGTACCTATGAAATCCTCCAAGTCCCGTGGACGAGGATCATGAATATCCCCAACATAAGGTAATTTGCATGCATTGCAAAAATCCTGTAGTGTCATGCACTGGGGGATATCGTACAACATGAACTCAACCATGGGAGGATTCTTCCTCGGGTAAAAGTTGAAGCTTTGAACGAAAATATTGGTGAGGAGGAGGTATTGTGAGCACTTATCTTCAACGAACGTGGTAAGACCTGCGTTATCCACAAAGTAATAAAAGTCTTCATAAAGCCCGGCAGCGCACAAAAATTCATCACTTGGCCACTCGCAAGCTCGAACTTCCGTGACTCGAGGAACCACGTACTTGGGGAGGTTCTTCTCATCCTCCTTGGGGTTACGGCTTGAAGAGCCTCTCAAGAACCTCCTCATCTTTTTTCCTTTTCTAGCTTTGAGAAATTCTGAAATTTTTAGAGACTTCGAAAGAAAAGTGAATAAAGATTAACCCAACTCATAGCAACTACTCATACTAGTGCCTAGAGACTGTATCACGCGCAAAAACTACTTGGGACCAGCTAAAATCAACATTTTAAGCTCAAGAACAGGGTCACCAAGGTAGCAAGAATACGCAAGGATAAAGCACTAGAGCAAAAATTAATTGGAACAATGGAGGAGTCACTTACCAAGGAGTAATTTCCCCAAAACGGTTCGGAGCATAATGCTTTGAGCAAGGAGATCGAAAATCACAACCAAATGAGCAAGAATACGGGTTTGAGCCGCGAAAAGATTTTTTTCTCGAGGTAGAGGAAGAGGATGGGAGCTGGAATGAGTGGAGGGGGGCCTTGTGGGCCCCACAAGCTTGCTTGCCGTGGCAAGGGGGGGTGGCCGTGGTGACAGGGCTTGTGGCCCACTGGGGTGGCCCCCAGGCCAGCTCTCAGTCCCAATATTTTTCAAATATTCCAGAAAAAATCATACTAGATTTTCAGGACCATCGAAGAATTTTTATTTTCGGGGTATTTTTCTCTGGGTCGCTAAAACAGGAAACAGGAAAAAGTAAACTAAACCTATCATTTTTCTTCTAAGCAAAAGAGAGTGAAAGCTTAAAATAGAGGTATGTGACTTTTTGATTCATCCATTTCATGGTCATCGAAAGAAATCCGTCAATGGGGTTGATCAAATCCTCATGACAAAACTTTCTCGAATCGCAAGAACGGAGAATTTTTGAATAGCCACTAAGTCACCTCAATGGGGATATGAATCTCCCCAACAAGCAAATCATACTTCATCTTGACACGAGGAATAGGGCATTCAAAGCTCCCAATAAGAATCGATGAAGTTTTTTCGATAGCATTGATGCAATGTACTTGATATCGTTTCTTCGGAAAGTGCACGGTATGCTCATTACCGTTGACATGGAAAGTGACATTGCCTTTGTTGCAATCTATAACAGCCCCTCCAGTGCTTAAAAAGGGTCTTCCGAGGATGAAAACCATGACATGGTCCTCGGGAATATCCAAGATAACAAAGTCTGTTAAGATAGTGGTGTTAGCAACCACAACAGGCACATCCTCACAAATGCCAACAGGGAAAGCAGTTGATTTGTCGGCCATTTGCAGAGAAATTTCAGTGGGTGTCAACTTATCCAGTTCAAGTCTACGATAAAGAGAGAGAGGCATAACACTAACACCGGCTCCAAGGTCACATGAGGCAGTTCTTACGTAGTTTCCTTTAATGGAGCAAGGTATAGTGGGCACTCCGGCATCACCAAGTTTCTTAGGAGTTCCACCTTTGAAAGTGTAATTGGCAAGCATGGTGGAGATCTCAAGATCTGGTATCTTCCGTTTATTGGTCACGATATCTTTCATGTACTTGGCATATGGAGACATTTTGAGCATATCAACTAACCGCATCTGCAGAAAGACGGGTCTTATCATTTCAATAAAGCGCTCAAAATCCTCATCATCCTTTTTCTTGGATGGCTTAGGAGGAAAGGGCATAGGTCTCTGAACCCATGGCTCCCTTTCTTTACCATGCTTCCTAGCAGTGAAGTCATTCTTATTGTATCTCTTAGGTTGTGGGTTATCAGGATTAACCGTAGGTTCAATCTCTACATCCTTATCATTGCTAGGTTGAGCATAATTATGAACACCGCTGTCCATATTATCACTAGGTTCATGTTCATCACCAGATTGTGTTTCTGCATCAGACGCAGAAATATCATTTGGTTCTTCAGGTGTGATAGTATTTGGTGAACTAACATGCAGGTTTCTATCATCCTTCTTCTTCTCGTTAGGACGACTGGGTGTATCTGCATTAATTCCTTGAGAATCCTGATCAATTCTCTTAGGATGACGCTCAGGATACAAAAGTTCCTGAGTCATTTTGCCTCATGTGGTAATGACTCTGACACAGTTGCCATTTAATTCATTGAGCAGGTCATTCTGAGCTTTAAGTACTTGTTCTACCTGAGTAGTAATCATAGAGGCATGTTTACTCAGAAGCTTCAGATCATTGACATTTCTGTCTAACCAAGCACTTAAATGACTAAGCATACGAGTACTTTGTTCCAAATGTCTGCTAACATAATCATTGAAACTCTGTTGTTTGGCAACAAAGTTGTCAAATTCATCAAAGCATAGGCTAGCAGGTTTATCAAAAGGAATATCACTCTCATCAAACCTACGCAGAGAATTTACTTCCACTACCTGTATCGGGTTATCGAGACCATGGATCTCTTCGATAGGTGGTAGATTTTTGACATCTTCAGATCTAATGCCTTTCTCTTGCATAGATTTCTTGGCTTCTTGCATATCTTCGGGACTGAGGAATAGAATACCTCTTTTCTTCGGAGTTGGCTTAGGAGGTGGTTCGGGAATAGTCCAAGCATTATCGTTGATCAAGATGTTATTCAGTAGAGTCTCGGCTTGTTCTACAGTTCGTTCCCTAAAAACACAACCAGCACAACTATCTAGATGGTCTCTAGAAGCATTGGTAAGTCCGTTATAGAAGATATCAAGTATCTCGTTCTTCTTAAGAGGGTGATCAGGCAAAGCATTCTGTAGCTGGACGAGCCTCCCCCAAGCTTGTGGGAGACTCTCTTCTTTGAGTTGAGCAAAGTTGTATATTTCCTGCAAGGCAGCTTGCTTCTTATGGGCTGGGAAATATTTCTCACAAAAGTAATAGACGATATCCTGGGGACTACTCACACATCCAGGAGCAAGAGAAGTGAACCAGGCTTTAGCGTCATTCTTTAGAGAGAAAGGAAACAACTTAAGGATATAGTAGTGGCGGATCTTCTCATCACTCGTGAAAAGGCTGGCTATATCGTGTAGTTTGGTAAGATGGCCTACGACTGTCTCAGACTCATAACCGTGGAAAGGATCAGATTCGACTAGAGAGATTATCTCGGGGTTGACAGAGAATTCATAATCCTTATCGGTGATAAACATAGGTGAAGTGGCAAACTTCGGGTCGTATTTCATCCTAGCTTTCAGAGATTCTTCCTTCCACTTGAGAAGTAATTTCTCAGCGTCATAGGCATCCTTACACGCAAGAAAATCCTCAGCTATCTCTCCCTTTATAACATAACCCTCAGGTATATCAGGCAATTCATATCTAGTAGAGCTAGATCTAGCAGGAGCAAAAGCAGGTTCTATCTCAATAGTATCGGCAGTTTTAGAAGCATCACGAGCATTGGCAATAACTCTAGCAATATGAGCATCAAGGAACACTCCTAGTGGCACATCAGGCAAAATAGTATCTCTAGCAGTATCAAGCATAGCATCATCAGGCAAAATAGCATCTCTAGCATCATCAGGCAAAGCAGTATCGGGCATAGCATCTCTAGCAGTATCAGGCATAACATCTCCAGCAGTATCAGGCATAACATCATCAAGCACAGGCGACATATCAAGATTTCTAGCAGGAGGTGATGTCGCAAACTTACTCATAACTGAAGGTGAATCAAGTGCAGAGCTAGATGGCAGTTCCTTACCTCCCCTCATAGTTAAGGGCAAGACTTTGGTTTTTGGATCTTTCAGATTCTTCATAGTGATCAGCAGATATAAATCCCAAGTGACTCAGAGAATATAGCAATCCTCCCCGGTAACGGCGCCAGAAAAATGCTGCTAACGGCAGTCCCCGACAACGACACTAGAAGAATGTTGTTGACGTGTCCCTGACTTGATGCCTTCGCGACAACAGAGCCAAAACTGCTCCCAGTTGCTCAACAATTAGCAATTGTCTTGCAATGCCCCCCCAACACGTGGGTTCGCGACAGTTTTCGAGGGTACAGTATTCAACCCAAATTTGTTGGTTCGCCAGGCAGGACATGAGAGGATACTCTCGAGTATTAGCAGCTGAATGTGTCATATTTAACCACACCTGAAAGATTAGTATCTGCAAGCAAAGTATCAGTAGCAAAGTAGTATGATAACAACCGTGTCAGAAACAATCTGTTGACGGCAGACTATTCCTAACTATCGTATCAATGGCGCCAGAAGTTGCCCGTAGACGGGAAATATTCTTTCCCAGTAACGGTGCGAGAAAAAGTATTGTAGCAGGTAGTAGCAGTGTAATGAGTAACAGCAGTGGCTAGGAACATCAGTAGTGACAACAGTAGCAAGTAGCAACAGTAGCACAACAAAACAAGTAATAGCAGCAGAGCAAAACAAGTAACAGCAGCAGAGTAAAACAAGTGACAGCAGCAGTGGGACAAACTCGTAGGCAATGGGTCGGTGATTCTTTTGGATGATATTCATCATGCAACAGTTATAACACGAAGAGATATGTGTCTAGCTCCTGTTCATCAATGTGATGTAGGCATGCATTCCGTATGTAGTCATACGTGCTTAGGGAAAAGAACTTGCATGACATCTATTGTCCATCCCTCCCGTGGCAGCGGGGTCCAAAAGGATACTACGGGATATTAAGGTTCTCCTTTTAATAAATAACCGGAACAACGCATTAGCACTTGGTGAACATATGAACTCCTCAAACTATGGTCATCACCGGGAGTGGTTCCGGTTATTGTCACTCCGGGGTTGCCGGGTCATAACACATAGTAGGTAACTACAACTTGCAAGATTGGATCTAAAACACACATATATTGGTGACAACATAATAATTTCAGATCTGAAATCATGGCACTCGGGCCCTAGTGACAAGCATTAAGCTTGGCAAAGTAGTAGCAACATCAATCTCAGAACATAGTGGATACTAGGGATCAATCCCGTCAAAACAAACTCGATTATATGATAGATCTCATCCTACTCATCACCGCCCAACGAGCCTACGAATAGATTACTCACGAACGATGAAGAGCTTCATGGAATTGGAGAGGGAAGAAGGTTGATGATGACGATGGCGACGATTTCCCCTCTCCGGAGCCCAAAACGGACTCCAGATCTGTCCTCCAGATGAAGAACAGGATGTGGCGGCGCCTCCGTATCGCAAACGCGACGAAATCTTCTCTTCTGATTTTTTTCTGGGCGAAAGTGAATTTATAGAGCTGAGTTTGGGGGCAGCAGAGCCACGTGGGCCCCACAAGCTTGGTTTCCGTGGCCAGGGGGGGTGGCCGCGGCAACAGGGCTTGTGGCCCACTGGCCCATCCCCTCCGGTGGATCTTTGCGCAGGTATTTTTCATATTTTCTAGAAAAATTCTCCGTAAATTTTCTGGACGTTCCGAGAACTTTCATTTCTGCATAAAAACAATACCATGGCAATTCTGCGGAAAACAGCGTCAGTCCGGGTTAGTTCCATTCAAATCATGCAAATTAGAGTCCAAAACAAGGGCAAAAGAGTTTGGAAAAGTAGATACGATGGAGACGTATCACATCGTCCTTCAATTCTTCCAGAACCAACTTCATCCTGTGACACTCTCACATAATAATGAGCCGAGGTTTTATACGCCAGGGCCCCCCGAGGACACGGAAGGGGTCCATCCCACGCCTAGTGGGGAAGATGAAGGATATCAACACAATCCACCAATGACTTCCAGAATCAGGCGCCTAATGCCTCGGGGGTAGGGACACTCGCGAGGCCAAAGCGTCCTCGCGACCTCCCAGATACACCCCCACCGTGACACTCTCACGTAATAACAAGCCGAGGTTATATACGCCCAGGGCCCCCCGAGGACACGGAAGGGGTCCACCTCACGCCTAGTGGAAGCCCTTATCTCCGTGCTGGGTGCCGATGGAGGCGGAGAATAGATTAGGTGCCGGACGCAGCTTGCATTTACTTTTTCTGGCTTGGATTTAATGGTACTTATGAAGTCAAAACTCGGGGCCTTTCCAAATGAAGCTTTCCGCAAAAACTTATTTTCCCCACATTCTTTGCAGCGCGCTCTTTTCCTCTAAGTCGTGCATCCGTATGCCCTCACCCGCTCGTACCCCGCGAGCAGGGGCTAGGGGCATGGTGCCGGCACCTCGCCAAGGCCTTGGCGCCCTAATACATGTGTGGTACTCACTGACGAGTCGGCAGACTCATGCCAACTAGCACTCACTCACGAGGCCTAATCGTGGCTCGGCGCACCCACTCAAGAGGGAATAACATTTGTTTTTTCCTCACAACAGCTGTTTATCTTGGGACAGTTTGAGCGCCTAAGGGGGCTCCTGAAAATAACGTCTCAGGAGCCTTACCGGTCACAAAGCCACCTGGCACCCCGGTGCCAGGGCCAGACCCCGTGAGGAACCACCTTGGTAACGGGTTGCTCCTCACGACGGAGGGGAAATGTGCAGGACTGGGACCTACCGACGCAGAGCTTCCTGAATGCAGATTAGGGATCTTCAAAAACAGAACTCGCGACGGCCTCTTGAACGCCTAAGGGTGGTCCTCAGCATCGCGCCTCAGGAACCTTACCAGTCGCAAAGCCACCTGGTACCCGGGTGCCACGACCTTGTTCCATGAGGGGCGACCTACAAGTCGCGCCTCGCGGCAGGGAAATGCGTAGGACTGGGACCTATCGACGTAGAGCCGCTTGAATGTCTAAGGGGGCTCCTGAGCACAGCGCCTCAGGAGCCTTACCGGTCACAAAAGCCACTGGGCACCCCGGTGCCAGGGTTTTGCCTCGTGAGGAACGACCTTGGTAACGGGTCACACTCCACGGCGGCAGGGAAATGTCCGGGATCGGGGCCAGCTGACATAGAGGATCGACCCACTTCAATTGCAACAAGGGAAAGACCAACCAACCAACGAGCCCCCCCGAACACCATAGTCGTGCATCGCAACAAAGAATTTCCCCGCAAGCATACCAAGCTAAGTATCTAAACCAGCAGAGAAATAACATCACTAACAAAAGGGGGTGACCACCAAAACCCATTACATGCCCGAAGGGTCTACCCCTGTTCCTGTGGATGCAAGGTCAAGAGCAAGGAGAAGACATCTAGAGATGGAGACCCCGGAGGAGGGTTGCCGCCGCTGACACCCGATACCTGCACACCGACACTCAGTCCGTGTCCTCCTCCTCCTTCACAGGCTCCGCAGGAGCAGACGGGCGACGCCGTGCTTGGGGGCTTCCCCCCGAGGCTCGGGCATGGCGGTGAGGCAACTCATCGTAGCTGCTGTCGCTAGGGCTCCTCCTGGAGGGGGTGTCAGTGCCGCTGGAGGTGTGGCGCCCATCGCCAGAGACGGGCTCATCCACGGGACCGCCACGGCCGGCGTCCTCTAGGCCGCAACCCAGATGATCGCTCTCGACACCGAAGATCTTGACAAAGAGCGTCGCCTCCCCGTCAAACTTGAAGTGGAGGTAGCGCCTCCCCTTCAAGCCTCAGGCTCGGGCGAATGCCTACCGCCTGTGGTTCAGATACACGTAGCCGCGGGGGGTGACCTCGACCTCGACCCAGGACGCCCCGCCGCAATAGCCATCGGCCTGTAGCCAGCGGCCGGAGAGACCGTCAGTCGACAGTGCCTTCGCGAAGAAGCTTGGGAGTTGGAGCCACACGATCTCTGGCATGTCCACCCACGTCATGAACTCCATCGCCGTATCAACCGAATGGAGCCGCGGGCAAGGCGGCCGGGTGGCCATCACCGACCTCCCATTCCAGCCACCACAGGCACCCGCACCGGTCGACGCCCCGCCATGGCTGCCGATGGTGATCTCCGGGCAGGCGGAACCATGGTCGTGCCCGCCGGAGACCGCTATCAGCGCCGCCGCGTACTTCCGAGGGCGGCCTCGTCCCCTCTTGGTAGTTGGAGCAGAAAGACCTTCGCCACGGGCCTTCCCCTTATTGGCAGCAGAGAATCTCCTCACCGTCGCCATGCTGTGAGATTGGAGGAATGAAGGTGGAAGGCGAAGAAGACTGAGGCGACACAAGCCTTATCGCCCTTGCTGGGTTAAATAGGCAGCCCAGAGCAGGCAGGCGTCCCTTCGCGTCCCCGGGCCCACGCAATTCGTGAGGGACGCGACCACATGGCGTGTGTACAGGTGCCGCCCTCAGGGAGTAATGATGGCTGACGCAGCATCTAGGCGTCACATCAATTTGACCAGGCGCGGCTCCGGACGCTTCGGGAACTAGAGTGTTGCCGCTGGGCTGCGCGACGCATGTGAAGCCTAGCCCGCACACATTTAGGGCCCTCAACGCTTCAAGCTGCCTCCAAGGCTTCGCTAGGAAGGCAACCTGGGGGCGCCCTGGGCCCGGGGGCTACTGTCGGCATCCTGGGAACGGGGGTACCCAGACTTGCCTGTCCGCGGACCAGGGCTGACCCACTCCATCGATCATGCACTAACAGGCTCGGCAAGGCCCTCGTGAGGGGCCAAGCCTCACGAGGAGGAACGGAATCAAGACCCGTAGGGGCCTCCTCAGGACCCCTCCGGAGCGAAGGACATTCTGAGGCAAGGCCCAACCTCAAGAGTCATGGATGATGCATAAGGTGGACAGGCGACCCGCAAATGGCAGAGCAGTGTAGTTCCCCCTTTGGTGCAAAGAGGGCAGGAACGTACATGACCCCCAAAGGGATCTCCCAAAGGTTTCCCTTCTGGTGTAACAAAGCCGCCGCCGCCTGTTAGTAGGACAGATGCCATTGCAGGGTTTTACCTCTGGCACAGACAGTTACTTTGCAGGCGAAGACCACTTTTGACACGGGAAACATGTGCCCTCGTCTCCACTAAAACTTGCCGTTGTGGGCTTCCTTCCCTCCTATGATAAGGGAAGAGGACCGTGGCCTCCACTAAAATAGAGAGGGTAGGATACCTGAGAGAGGGATCGGATCATCGCAACCCCAGAGCAACACACCAAGCCACTTGGCCTCCGAAGGCTCAAGATTAGTGTACTATCTCATTCATCAACCTCCGTGAGAGGCAATCCACCAAAAGCAGGAGTAGGGTTTTACGCTTCGCAGCGGCCCGAACCTGGGTAAACTACTGTTGTAATACCTTGGATTTTGCCCATTTCTTTTTCTTTTTATTTTGGTCTGGTTTTGCTTTTCTGTGGATTGATATTCTTGGAACCTAAAGGGACCACCCTTGTTTCCTCTTCCCTTGTGGCTTGCCAACCTCCAAACCATCCCAAGACCTTGTCATTTCCATCTTGAGCCAATCCCAATATTCTTTTCCCTGGGAATATTCCTTTTTCTTTTAAAGGAATAATCATGGTTGCCTTGGGTTGTGAAGCAACCCCCAATTCTATCTTTCCAAATATTCCCAAATAATCCCCATAAATCTCTTGGGTCATATCTTCCTCAGATATGACAAAATCTTTCCTTGCCATGTTCAAAAATATTTCTCAAGTGTTCCTTTTCTGATTCTGCCCTATCTGTCAAGTTGTGAAGCAAGTACCCTTTTATATTTGCTTGATTACTCTCAAAATTGGTGGGCACTCTTTCCTATCCATATCATTGCCTGATGCCAAAATTCAACTCAATTTAGCTAGTAAATATTTCTTGGCAAATTTCCAAAGTTTCTGATCTAGAGGAAGCTTTTTGAAGCAAGTGCTAGCTAGGAGTGATCAAATGAGTTGAAACTTTGCCATCATCTCAGTATTCTCAAATAATGCCTCTCCACAAAATTTGAGCATCACTCATTCAACCATGTGACCATAACATAAAATCTTTGTCTTTGGTCATTATTTTGGATTGTGAAGCAACTATATTTTATGTTTCTCCCAAAATTTTGAAATTTTACCAGGACATTGTCCTACCTATAAAACCTCTATCAACCAATTTTAAGCTCATTGTATTTAGCCAATTATTCCCAGTAATTCTCCTAAGATTCTACCCAGCAGGATGCGGTGTGAATGAAGTATCACTTTGGTTTATCCAGATGATATGAAATTTATACATCATCTTCATAACCCTAAATAATCCATCTCCTCCAAGTTTCAGCTCCATCCAAGCCAGTATGTGAGTGCCACATCAAAATCCTTGTTCTGGACCAGATTAGTCAGTTATAAAGCAACCCTATCAAATATTGGTCTTGTGCTCCTCAAATTTCATAGGGTTGTAGTCCTTCCTACCCTAAACCTCCGATACATGATGCTTTGCCATTATCTTTTCTCTATTGATCACAGTAATAGGACCAAGTCTGCTATAGGAAACTTCTAGTGAAGTTTCCCATCAACTCTTGGTGTGTTATGGTGATCTATCACCTCAGTTGGACCCCTCTTTAGAAGGGCTATCTTCTAGACATAGTTTTGCATGCCAGAGTGCACCATGTGCACGAGTTCACATGGTGACCACGCAACCGACATGCAATAACCGTGCTCTATGCAATGGAGCCCTTGGCCTCGTCGGTTTCTTCCCTCCTTCAATCTCTAGTCATGTCTAGCAGCTTCCCCTCGCCGTCCCCTTCCTCCTGGACACCTCTCCACATCTGATTTCTGCCTCGCCGCGTCGCGACGAGCTTCGCCCTGTTCCACCAGTGGCAATCATGTTGTTTTCCTCCCTCGAGCTCTCCCGAAGCCTCCCTTGGCTCTCTCGTCTTCCCTAACCCGTCCCCGAAGCTGCTAGCGGTCAGCTGATACGTCTCAAACGTATCTATAATTTTTGATGGTTTCACGCTGTTATATTGCCTTCTTTGTATGTTTTATGTACCTTTTTATATCTTTTTGGGACTAACTTATTAATTTAGTGCCAAGTGCCAGTTCCTGTTTTTTCCGTGTTCTTGACTCTTTTTAGATCTGATTTTGTAACAGAGTCCAAATGGAAGAAAAACCCTGAAATGATTTTTTTCTGAACGGAAGAAGTCTAGGGGGCTTCTGGGCCAAGCCAGGTGGGCTCTAGGGAGCCCACAAGCCCCCACTCCGCCACCAGGGGGGAGGCGGCGGTGGGCAGGCTTGTGGCATCCCTGGCCGCCCCCTGACCTAGGTCTTGTGCCTATATATTCCCAAATATTCCGCAAAAAATCACGGGAGCCTCGAAAATACTTTTCTGCCGCCGCAAGCTTCCGTTTCCGCGAGATCTCATCTGGAGACCCTTCCCGGCACCCTGCCGGAGGGGACTTTGGAGGTGGAGGACTTCTTCATCATCATCATCGCCCCTCCAATGACTCGTGAGTAGTTCACTTCAGACCTACGGGTCCGTAGTTAGTAGCTAGATGGCTTCTTCTCTCTCTTGGATCTTCAATACAAAGTTATCCATGATCTTCATGGAGATCTATCCACTGTAATCTTCTTTGGCGGTGTGTTTGTCGAGATCCGATGAATTGTGGACTTGTGATCAGATTATCTATGATATATATTTGAGTCTTTGCTGATTTCTTATATGCATGATTTGATATCCTTGTAAGTCTCTCCGAGTCTTTGGTTTTGTTTGGCCAACTAGATCTGTGATTCTTGCAATGGGAGAAGTGCTTGGTTTTGGGTTCTGCCATGTGGTGACCTTTCCCAGTGACCGTAGGGGCAGCAAGGCGCACATCAAGCAGTTGCCATCAAGGGCAAAAAGATGGGGTTTTTATCATTGGTTTGAGATTATCGCTCTACATCATGTCATCTTGCTTAAGGCGTTATTCTGTTCTTATGGACTTAATACACTAGATGCATGCTGGATAGCGGTCGACGTGTGGAGTAATAGTAGTAGATGCAGGAAGTATCTGTCTACTTGTTTCGGACGTGATGCCTATAGAAATAATCATTGCATAGATATCGTCACGACTCTGCACAGTTCTATCAATTGCTCGACAGTAATTTGTTCACCCACCGTCTACTTGCTTTCATGAGAGAAGTCACTAGTAAACACTACGGCCCCCGGGTCTATTCACATCCATCGTTTACATCTCCACTTTTACTTTGCTTTGTTACTTTGTTGCTTTCAGTTCTCACTTGGCAAACAATCTATAAGGGATTGACAACCCCTTCATAGCGTTGGGTGCAAGCTTTTGTGTTTGTGCAGGATCTTGAGATACTCTTCCGCCGGATTGATACCTTGGTTCTCAAACTGAGGGAAATACTTACCGTCGTTGTGCTACATCACCCTTTCCGCTTCGAGGGAACACCAACACAAGGCTCCAAGGCCACGGGGGAAATCTTTTGCATACTTGCCTAGGAAGTCCCTTAAGGCGTAGCCGTAGCTGAAGGATTCCTGGTGCCGTCGACACAACTACTTCCAGGCGCCGTTGCAAGGGATACACATCAGAACAATCAGAAGTATTTCCGGCACCGTTGCTGGGAATCGTTTTGAGATAGCAGAAGTATTTCTGGCGCCGTTGCCGGGGAGGAGAAATCAAGATCTATCCAAGTAGGTCTCACAAACTCTTCTCTTGCATTTACTTCTGTTGCCAGTTGCCTCTCGTTTTCCTCTCCCCCACTTCACATTTGCCGTTTTCATTTGCCTCTCTCCTTTGCCTTTTCTCGTTCGCCTTTCGCCTTCGCCCTTTTCTCTCGCTTGCTTTCTGTTCGCTTGTGTGCCATGTGCCCTCAATATGCTTGCATCTTCGCTTGCTGAAAATCTAGTGATATGGATCCTCATCCACTTGCTAGTCTTTTTAAGAGACCCACTCGTGTGGAACAAATTGCTATTGAGTTGAGGCAAATTGACTATTTCTTTGGAGTTTTGCGTAAGATGCGTGAATCTGAAAATTGTGAGGAAGAAATTCATGAAGTGATTCACGAGGTCTCCTTGGATGAAAAGCATGATTGCAATGGTTTCACTATAAATTCTATTAGTGACAATCATGCTAAAATTATGCAAAACCCTAAGCTTGGGGATGCTGGTTTTCCTATGTCCCCTACTTGGTGCAATAATCATGATTGGGGTGATGATCTTTCTTATGATCTTGAAAATTTGTTCAAACCTCATGATGAATATGATATTTGCAACAATACTGAAAGTGGGATTGGAGAAGTCATGACTTTATTTGATGATAATCCCACTATTTTTGAAGAGCGTCAACTTTGCATGAATGTGGATCATGAAAAGAATATCCTATGTGATAGTTACATTGTTGAATTCGAATATGATCCCACATGTAATTGCTATGAGAAAGGAAAATATTTTGGTAGAAACTTTCATGTTACCAAATTACCTCTCGTTATGTGGAGATTGCTATTGTCTCTTTCTTCTTCCTTGCATATGGCAACTATTGGTTGTCTTGACAATATGTTTTACTATAAAATGCCTATGCATAGGAAGTATATTAGACTTAGATGTGGTTTTCACATGCTTTAGGATGCTCTCGTTGTGCTTCAATTCTTGTCTTTTGTGAGAGCATCATTGAATGCCTAGCTAAGGGCGTTAAACAAAAGCGCTTGTTGGGAGGCAACCCAACGAATCTATCCTTTTTCTTTGTGTTTTGTGTTTTTCACACTTTCATAATTCTGTTATGATTGTGTTTTTTGTGTTTCTTTTTGCGTTTGTGCCAAGCAAAACCGTTATAATTAGTCTTGGGGATGATCGTTTGGTCATGCTGGGAAAGACAGAAACTTTCTGTTCACGAAAAGAATTTTCTTTTTTTTCTGTAAGAGGTTTTGAGTTGATTCTTTTTGCTCCTGATTGCTACACAAATTCTTCAGACTGTAGTAATTTTTCAGAATTTTTGAAGTACCAGAGGTATATGAAACATACAGATTGCTACAGACTGGTGTGCTGTTAACAGATTCTGTTTTTGTTGTGTTGGTTGCTTATTTTGATGAAACTATGGATAGTATCGGGGGGTATTAGCCATGGAAGATTGAAAGTACAGTAACCCAACATCAGCACAAGTAGATTTTAAGTTTGCTACAGTACCTAAGGAAGTGGTGGTTTGCTTTCTTGTACTAATGTTATCACGAGTTTCTGTTTAAGTTTCGTGTTGTGAAGTTTTCAAGTTTTGGGTGAAGTTCTTATGGAAAAAAAGATAAAGAGTGACAAGAGATCAAGCTTGGGGATGCCCAAGGCACCCCAAGAGACTCAAGGATGCCGTAAAAGCCTAAGCTTGGGGATGCCCCGAGAAGGCATCCCCTCTCTCGTCTTCAATCCATCGGTAACGTTACTTGGGGCTATATTTTTATTCACCACATGTTATGTGTTTTTGCTTGGGGCGTCTTGTATCGTAGGAGTCTTTTATTTTTGTTGTTGTGTCACAATCATCCTTGCTGCACACCTAGAGAGAGAGAGAGACATGCACACACCGTGATTTTGTCGAGCTTCACTTATATCTTTTGGTAGACATTTTAGCTCACATGTGCTTCACTTATATCTTTTGAGCTAGATACTTTTGCTCTATGTGCTTCACTTATATCTTTTAGAGCGCAGCGGTGCGTGGCTTGGTAGTTGATCTATGCTTTGAAAGTAGTCTCAAAAGGGGTAGTTATCCAAAGGGATACGGAAACTTCCACCTTCATGTGCATTGAATAGTTAGAGAAGTTTGATTCATCTCAATTAGTTTGAGTTGTGGTTTTGGTAATATTGAAGTCATGCTAGTAAGGTGTTTTGGATCTAGAGATCCTTGTGTTGAAGTTAGTGATTCCCGTAGCATGCACGTATGGTGAACCGCTATGTGACGAAATCTGAGCATGATTAGTATATTGATTGTCATCATTTGCGTGGCGGTCGGGATCGCGCGATGGTTTATACCTACCAACCCTTCCCCTAGGAGTATGCGTTGAATGCTTTGTTTCGATTACTAATAAAACTTTTGCAACAAGTATATGAGTTCTTCATGACTAATGTCGAGTCCATGGTTTAGATGCACTTTCACCTTCCACCATCACTATCTTCTTAAGTGTCGTGCAACTTTCGCCGGTGCACAAAACCCACCATTAGCCTCCCTCAAAACAGCCACCATACCTACCTATTATGGCTTTTTCAAGTCATTCCGAGATATATTGCCATGCAACTACCACCATGATATGTGCCACCACGTCTACATTGCCTTTGCATGATCGTAAGATAGCTAGCATGATGTTTCCATTGATGTCTATGCCATGCTAGATCATTGCCACGGTACACTACCGAAGGCATTCCATACAGAGTCATAATTGCTCTAAGTTTTGAGTTGAAAGTGTGACGATCGTCATTATTGGAGCATTGTCCCATGTGAGGAAATAAAAGAGGCCAAAGAAGCCCATAAAAAATAGGCCAAAGAGCCCACCAAAATAATAAAAAAAATGAGAGAAAAAGAGAGAAGGGACAATGCTACCACTTTTTCCACACTTGTGCATATTGAGCACCATGATCTTCATGATTGAGAGTCTCTCGTTTTGTCACCACCATATAGCTAGTGGGAAATTCTCATTATATAACTTGGCTTGTATATTCCAATGATAGGCTTCCTCAAAATTGCCTTAGGTCTTCGTGAGCAAGCAAGTTGGATGCACACCCACTAGTTTTCTTTAAGAGCTTTCACATACTTGTAGCTCTAGTGCATCATTTGTATGGCAATCCCTACTCATTCACATTGATATCTATTGATGAGAATCTCCACAGCTCATTGATATGCCTAGTTAATGTGACTATCTTGTCCTTTTTTGTCTTGCAACCCCCACCACATTCCACACCATCTATAGTCCTATAACCATGGCTCACGCTCATGTATTGCGTGAGAGTTGAAAATGTTTGAGAAAGTAAAGGTGTGAAACAATTACTTGGCCAATACCGGGGTTGTGCATGATTTAAATTAGTTGTGCAATGATGATAGAGCATAGCCAGACTACATGCTTTTGTAGGGATAACTTTCTTTTGGCCTTGTTATTTTGAAAGTTCATGATTACTTTGCTAGTTTGCTTGAATTATTATTGTTTCCACGTCAATAGCAAACTATTGTTTTCAATCTAATGGATCTGAACATTCACGTCACATAAGAAGAATTACAAAGGACACCTATGCTAGGTAGCATGAAAGCATCAAAAATTCATTCTTATCACTTCCCTACTCGAGAACGAGCACGAGTTAAGCTTGGGGATGCTTGATACGTCTCAAACGTATCTATACTTTTTGATGGTTTCACGCTGTTATCTTGCCTTCTTTGTATGTTTTATGTACCTTTTTATATCTTTTTGGGACTAACTTATTAATTCAGTGCCAAGTGCCAGTTCCTGTTTTTTTCGTGTTCTTGACTCTTTTCAGATCTGATTTTGGAACGGAGTCCAAACGGAAGAAAAACCCTGAAATGATTTTTACCCGAACGGAAGAAGTCCAGGGGGCTTTTGGGCCAAGCCAGGTGGGCTCCAGGGAGCCCACAAGACCCCACTCCGCCACCAGGGGGGAGGCGGCGGTGGGCAGGCTTGTGGCCTCCCTCGCCGCCCCCTGACCTAGGTCTTGTGCCTATATATTCCCAAATATTCCGCAAAAAATCAGGGGAGCCTCGAAAATACTTTTCCGCTGCCGCAAGCTTCCGTTTCTGCGAGATCTCATCTAGAGACCCTTCCCGGCACCCTGCCGGAGGGAACTTTGGAGGTGGAGGGCTTCATCATCATCATCATCATCGCCCCTCCAATGACTTATGAGTAGTTCACTTCAGATCTACGGGTCCGTAGTTAGTAGCTAGATGGCTTCTTCTCTCTCTTGGATCTTCAATACAAAGTTCTCCATGATCTTCATGGAGATCTATCCGATGTAATCTTCTTTGGCGGTGTGTTTGTCGAGATCCGATGAATTGTGGACTTGTGATCAGATTATCTATGATATATATTTGAGTCTTTGCTGATTTCTTATATGCATGATTTGATATCCTTGTAAGTCTCTCCGAGTCTTTGGTTTTGTTTGGCCAACTAGATCTATGATTCTTGCAATGGGAGAAGTGCTTGGTTTTGGGTTCTGCTTGATATCGCCACTTGTTTCTGACGTGATGCCTATAGAAATAATCATTGCATAGATATCGCCACGACTCTGCACAGTTCTATCAATTGCTCGACAGTAATTTGTTCACCCACCGTCTGCTTGCTTTCATGAGAGAAGACACTAGTAAACACTACGGCCCCGGGTCTATTCACATCCATCGTTTACATCTCCGCTTTTACTTTGCTTTGTTACTTTGTTGCTTTCAGTTCTCACTTGGCAAACAATCTATAAGGTATTGACAACCCCTTCATAGCGTTGGGTGCAAGCTTTTGTGTTTGTGCAGGATCTTGAGATACTCTTCCGCCGGATTGATACCTTGGTTCTCAAACTGAGGGAAATACTTATCGTCGCTGTGCTACATCACCCTTTCCGCTTCGAGGGAACACCAAGGCAAGGCTCCAAGGCCATGGGGGAAATCCCTTAAGGCGTAGCCGTAGCTGAAGGATTCCTGGTGCCGTCGACACAACTACTTCCTGGCTCCGTTGCAAGGGATACACATCCGAACAATCAGAAGTATTTCCGGCACCGTTGCCGGGAATCTTTTTGAGATAGCATCAGCCACGTCGCCATGGAGCTCCAGTGCGCAGCTAAGCTCGCCACGGCAGCCATCCTTATCTGTTTCCGTCGCCGCAGTTATTTAAGAAGCCCCAGGGTGCCTCGACCCCTCCATCCTCCTCTCCTCCACCCTAGCAGCCTCCCCAACTAGTCTAATGAGCTCCCAGAGCCCTCCTGCTCTCCAATGCCCGCCATGGTCACCGGCTTCACCCTCCTAAATTGGTGCGGTCCTGAGCTCTCCCTCTCCATTTTCTTAGTGGGCAGCGTTCCCTGGACGTGCTCGAATCATCCGCTGCCCTCCTTGCTTCTAGGAGACCTCTCCGGCATGCCCTCCCCAATGCAGCCTCCGGCCGCCGCGGCCTCCCCATGGCCCCGGTGCTGCGGGCAACCTCAGCCAGCCCCGCAGCCACCCACGGGTGCAGCGAGGAGCGCCCGATCTCCTACGCTCATTGGCCGGCCGTCCGGAGCGGCGAGGAGACGACTAGGACCGGCGCCCGATCTCCCCTGTTCCTGCGTCGAGAGGAAGAAGAAAGCAGGAGGAGGAGAGAGAAGAGGGACCCGACAGGTAGGCCTCGACCCCACCTGTCGGTGAGAGGAGGCGCCGCCAACTGGATTAAGTGGGGACGTCTCGGCATAGTTACGCTTTCCCTGGACCGGCGCCCAATCTCCCGTGTCCCTGCGTCGCGAGGAAGAAGAAGGCATGAGGAGGAGAGAGAAGAGGGACCCGACAGGTGGGCCCCGACCCCACCTGTCGGTGAGAGGAGGCGCCGCCAGCTAGATTAAGTGAAGACGTCCTAGAATATTTACACTTTCCCCAAGGGAAAGCGTATTCTTTCAGAGTGCGCGACCCGCTGAGCTGCGAGGGACCCCAGTGGAAATTTTCTTTTTGCAGATTAGTCACTAGCAGAAAAGAATTAATATCTTTTTATTCGTAGCTCCAATTCCGGTGATTCCAAAGCCCACGTATTCGTCTCGTAGAGCCCATCAAGATGGTATCATTTCCACTATGTGATCACACAGTGGAAATGACCATGTTGCCCTTTCCCGTAAACAGCTCCTCCGAGAGAGAACTGTTTCCGGCGATTCCTTCCGCGAGCTCCTCACACTTCTTCCCGGTGGGTCCCTTATCCCAGGCAAGCCACAACTCTCATTTGCTTAATTGCAATGCAATATCATAGTTTAATTAACTATTTTAATCACAAGTACATCTGTTTATAGTCTAGAATCTGAGTATGCACTTTCTGAATAGATGATTACCGTGTTGAGTACAAGATTGTTAGTAACTAGTATTTTACCCACTAGTTTACACCATACTGTTGAGATTACTGTCTATGATTACTTTGGGTTTCAACCGACAGTTTATGGATATGGATCAATAGTAGTAGTTGAGCTTAATGGTCATTGGATTACTGTGACATCGGAGTGTCAACTATAACAGAGATACTATTCAGAGATAAGATAACAGAGTGGTTGATCTAGAGTCACCTATCCGGGCTCATTAGTGCAACCACATTTGCTGACATGGGACGGCCTTGACTTGGTCTGATTGCATGCTATTTCATCGGTACCTCCAAAGAGGGAGGGTTATGCACGCGTGCTACCTTGGCCCCGTAGGCGGTGATAACCTTGTGAGCCAGTTGAGTTGTTTTGCGCGCACGTCCCCATTTGGGACAGTTTAGTTTGGCCACGACGGTGGCAGGTGTCATGAGGACACAGGGCCACCCAGGGCAGGACTCCGGGGGAGGATGAATGTAGGTGGTACGATGAAAGAATCACGGGTCAGACAAGTTTCGTTGGAGCAATGCCGGTCCACCCGAATGGGATCACGAGGTTAGTGCTCCATGGTGTGGGTAAAGTGTGCAACCTCTACAGAGTGTAAAACCTATTCGAATAGCTGTGTCCATGGTATTGGACAGCCCGACCAGACCTTAGTAGGTGGTCAACCTTAACTATGATAGTAATGATGTAAGAACTTGTCTGAGTATGGTAACAGTTGGGCATTGTGCCGATGATAAAGTGTACTCGCTAAAGGTTCTTGGTAAGATCACAAGAGTTGGTATCACCAGAGTACGGTGGTAGTAGCGTGGTATAGCTAATTTTCAACTACCCCTTTAGTAATAACAAATCTTTACTTAATTTTGATTGCTATGATGTTGTCTTGCCTTAATGCCCATGTTTGTTGTGAGCTTGCGAGTACATTCAAAGTACCCACCTGGCTTGTCATGCCAGTTTGCAGGTCGTGCCATGATTGCTTGCTTGTAGAGGATTTCGAGTTGCGAGCTAGGATGTGCGTTCCATCCAGAGTCCCTGTGGAGTGGCGTTCATCACATCCGTAGTTGTTCCGCTGCTAGTGTAGGAATTACCGTAGGCAGGTGTAGTATCGCCAAGGCGATGTAATCCATGTACCCTTGTAATCTTTTCCATAGTAATAAAGAGCTGATTTGTTCTATGCCAATGGTGCCGTATTCCAGAAGACTTGTCCTTGGGCTGGAATACGGGGCGTTCCGGTTTCCTGTGAGCCCGGGTGCCACAACTGTGTTCTCAGTTCTCCTCTCCATTGTGTGAGTTCTTAGCCTTGCCCAATGTGAAGTGAGTCCGGAAAACCGAATCTATTGAGGGGCCTCTTCGCGCGCCCCTGAGTTCGAATCCCTAGGGTTTTGCGGAGCCCGAAATCTAACATATACACCCAGGGCCCCCGAGGACACGGAGGGGTCCACCCCATGCCTAGTAGAAGACCTATGCTCCGCGCTAGGTATAGATAGGGGCAGTCAACATAGTCCGCCAATGACTACGCCCTCAGCTGGCATCAATGCAGTCTGCCAATGACTGTGCCCACAGTTGGCACCAACACAGCACGTCAGTGGCTACACCCTCGCCCGACAAGGAGATCAGCACAGTCCACCCGCGACTTCGCCCACGTCCAGTGCATGGGGCAAACAACTGAAGGTACAGAGCCGCTTGCACGTCAAGGGGGACCCCTGAGCATCGCGACTCACGTGCCTAACTATGCCCGTAGCCCCTTCCCCCTTTGGGCCGTCCTTGGTCGGTTCAATCAAGGGAAGGTACGCGCGGGGCGGGCCCTGCCAACGTAGAGCCTAGTGCACTTGACAAATCACTTCGGATCCCTTAGGAAGAACACTGGAGTCACTCGTACGTCAAGGGGGACTCCTCAGCATCGCGACCCAGGAGCCAGAACTGCGCCCGTAGCCCCTTACCCTATTGGGCCGTCCTCGGTTTTCGGTTGGTTCAACCACGGGGAGTGTTAGAGCATATATCTCCATATGTGGTTTTGGTAATTGATGACAATTCCTATGGACTAATGGTTGCCTTAAGTTATATTTATAGGATTTGTCCATAGGCACTTCTTGAAGTCCATCTGTTGGGTTCAAGGAGTTTATATGATGACCAAGGTGGTATTCAAGGTATTATCAAAGGAATGGTCATAGAGACACAAGGTTGATCAGGATCTTCAGACAAAGAGTAAATCAATATGATCAACACACAAAGCGTACAAGATGTACCGAGAGGGATCAAGTGATCCCATGGTATGGTAAGCATTGTCCATTACGTATTTGTGTACGGTCTTCGTGAGAGTTCTATGTGGGATTAGGTGTGTTTCCATGGGCGTGCTTCAAGAGGAAGATCTCATACAACCCATGGAGGATGACGTCAAGTGGTGGAGGATGGTGGCAACGGACTTGTGAAGATATGCTGAAGAGCGGCTCACCCATAGTGTGTATGGGGGAGCAATCAACTAGTCTTCATCAAGCCAACACAATCTAGAAAGGTGGTCCATCTTGAGGAAGCCAAGATCATGGTCATCTCGCTCAAGAGGACGAGGTGCAAGGTATAGGTTTGCCCTTGATAGGTTTTCTGTTTTAGGATAGATTGTCGTACTGTCAAGGGGGGCTCTCAAGTGAGTAGCTTGATTGTATCGTTCGTTGAGAGCTCAAACCATTTTCATCCATGCATCATACTTCTTGGTTATTGTTTGGTGTTTCTCTTTGTAAGTTTTAGAGCTTATGGTCATCTTCATGACACGCTCGAGTTCATCGAAAACGGAGTCCATATGTATCTTTTATGATGTTTTCGATGTTGGGAGTTTTTACCGGTCATATTCGAAGAAGGGTTCTCACCATTTTCTTATGGGACTTTTCTCACTTGCTTATTATTGATATTTCTATCAATATTGTGTTAGCCCATGTCGTTAGCTTTCCAACAAACTTGGTTTCGTTGAATTCGGAGTCTGTATGCGGAAGTTACATCAGTTTCAGTATCCAGCGGTAGTACCGCTCCTCATGCCAGCGATAGTACCGCTCGTGTAGCGGTAGTACTGCCCCCGGAGAGGTAGTACCGCCCTCGGAGCGGTAGTAATTTTTTACTACCGCTCCAGGAGCGGTAGTACTGCTCCGTCGGACTGCTTTTCGCATCCGTTTTGGCCTCAGCATGGTTGGTGAACCTACCGAGCGGTAGTACCGCTCCCATGAGCGGTAGTACCGCTCTGTGCGGGCTGTGAGGCTTAACGGTTGGATTTTTCCCAACCTATAAAAGGGGGTCTTCTTCCCCATTGAACCTTATCTCTTTAGCTCGTGTTCTTCCCCCATTGTTGACCTTCTTCGAGCTTGCTAACTCTCAATACCTCCAATGATTCTTGCTAGTTCTTGAGGGAAAGGAGAGAGGATATCTAGATCCACATTTCCACCAGTCACTTTCTCCTCTAAGTGAGGGGAACCCATTGGGTATAGATCTTGGAGTTCTTCATGTTCTTCTTCATTCTTCCTCTCATTTTCCTCCCTAGTATTAGTTGCTTTGGTGGGATTTGGGAGAGAAGGATTTGGGCACTCCGTGTGCCCTTGCCATTGCATTTGGTGCATCGGTTTGAGTTCTCCACGGTGATACGTGGAAGTGATAAGTTGAGAAGCTTATTACCTTTGGGTACTTGGTACCCCTAGAAGCTTGGTGGTGCCTCGGAGCTCAATCATTGTGGTGTAAAGCTCCGGGCAAGCATCGGGGTCTCCAATTAAGTTGTGGAGATTGCCCCGAGCAATCGTGGTCACCTCGAAGCCATATGCCATTGTGGTGAAGCTTTGTGGTGTTGTTGGGAGCCTCCAATTAAGTTGTGGAGGTTGCCCCAACCTTGTTTGTACGGGTTCGATGACCACCCTCAAGGGTCCCTTAGTGGAATCACGACATCCTGCATTATGCGAGGGCGTGAGGACATTACGGTGGCCTTAGTGGCATCTTGGGGAGCATTGTGCCTCCACACCGCTCGAACGGAGATTAGCATCCGCAAGGGTGTGAACTTCGGGATACATCATCGTCTCCGCGTGCCTCGGTTATCTCTTACCCGAACCCTTTACTTATGCACTTTACTTTGTGATAGCCATATTGTTTCTTGTCATATATCTTGCTATCACTTAGTTGTTTATCTTGCTTAGCATAAGTTATTGGTGCACATAGTTGAGCCTAGTTGTTTTAGGTTTTGTGCTTGACAAATTAAACGCTAGTTTTATTCCGCATTTGTTCAAGCCTAAACCGTAATTATTTTAAAGCCCCTATTCACCCCCCTCTAGGAGACATCCACATCCTTTCAATTGGTATCAGAGCTAGGAATCTCTTTATTAGGTTTAACCACCTAGAGAGTAAGGATGTTGACTAGGGGTTTAGGATTCACTCACACTCTTAGTTTTGATGGCACAAATTTTGATGTTTGGGTAATTCACATGCTTAATCTCTTTCGGGTCTTGGACCCAAATTTAGAGCGAATTGTAGATATGGGTTTTTCTCCTCCAAAGGATTCTCAAAATATATCTTTAGAGGATGAGAAAAACTCTTATCTCAATGCTCAAGCTTCTAATGTGCTTTTTGATGCTTTGAGCAATGTAGTTATATTTCAACTTATGCCATTCCAGGATGCTCATGAGTTGTGGACAAAGCTTCAAGATAAATATGGTATGTCCAAGATTTGTGGGAATGATTGTTCTCCCTCCACCTCCGGTCGTGTGGTCTTCTCAACTTCATCTACTTCACCTACATGTGGATTGCCACAAGGTAATGATATGGTGAGTAGTGGTGATCATTGCAACGATGATAGTGGGTTTATTGTTGATGATCCTTCATCACTATATTATTGCAATGCTTCATCTTTGGGCATTAACACTTTGAGCACTCTAAATGTTTTACATGCTTGTGTTGATAGTCCTTGCATATCATGTAAAAACTGCTTGACTAAATCTCATGATGATATGCTTCCTATATCTTGTTGCCATGATGAAAATGTATATATTTCCTCGAGTTGCTGTGCTAACAATGTAGAGGAAATTCATCACTCCATGGAACAAGATGTGGCTTTGAAAGATGCTTCAAGGGATCCTACATCATCATCTATTGTGACTCACTTTTGCCTTATGGCTAAGGCTTCAAAGGTATCTCCTACTTTGAATCCCAATATATCTCATGATGATGATGTTGATGATAATGGATGTGGGGACCCCGACTTACTAGTCGAGAATCGCCGTGCTCAGTTGTGGGGACCCCGACTGGTGCGTCGAGATCGTCGTGCCCAGTGATCCCAAGGATCAATGCCCACTGAACACAGATACCGAATAATAGAGTCTTACATCCAAATACCGAATATTACATCAAATGACCGAGGGGTGAGGTTCACAAACAGGGCCTAAGGCCAAATAAAATTGGTACAACGGGTAGGGGAAACTCATAAGGGCTAAGCGGGTGCCCATGCCATCAAGCCTACACCGACATGCATTCTGACTTGGAAGCGTCCTAGATCGCAGGTTCGTCTCCGAAGACATACTCGTCGCCAAACTCTGGTCCTTCCTTGTCTGGTCAATAATGTAACCAGTGGCAAGCCAATGAGTACTTTGAATGTACTCACAAATAGCCCATGATATGAACAATGAAAGTGAAGGATAACAATATCATGCATTTTCTAGTATAACTCATCTGGGTGGAATGATCATGAATATGCATCGAGTTAAAGAATTACTTTTGAAGAACAGGTTACATATATCAACATATCTGCTAAGGGTTGAACCATCCGGGTTCACCCTATATGCCAAGTCATCGAACTTGTCATAACGTCAATGTATCAGCTGAGGGTGCACCGGTGACTCACCGCGGCGCGCGTGCGTGCACAGTGAGGAGCTGGCTGTGAAAACACGGTCTCCGAACGTGGTTTAGGTCACTCTGAAGCATCGGCCGGAGAGGGACAAGGCGTGGGGTCGAGCTGCAGCGTCCGTGCATGCTCGGCTGAGTCGGGTGCGCGCGGGCACGCGTCTCCCGAGCTCTAGCGCGGGGGAGGAGGGTCCTTGGCGGCTGCTTTACACTGAGGGGTTGTCGGGGAAGGTCTTGGACACTTCGGGAGAGGTTGGAACCGGTCGGGAGCGTTGTCCCCTTCTCGGTTGCTCCTTGTAGCGCGTCGAGAGCGCAGTTTTGGCATGCGACGGCATGTTGGCGCGCTCTGGTGCACTTCAGATGTGTCCCTGATGTCCTGGGTGTTGCTGGGAGTGTAACTAGCCGTTGTGTGCTAGTGTGAGCACTGGCTGGTCAAGGGGGGCATGATTTACTTGTGCTGCCAGTACTGATCTGTGGCACAAATTGGAGTTTTTGTCACTTGTGCTTTGAACTGGGGAGGGGCCAGTTGACTGGGTGTTTAGGTTGGTCTGAGGCACGAATACACCAAGTTTGATGCTCTGACATTGGGTAAAACAGTGGCTAGGTGGGTTTTTACCTTGCCGTCAGAAGGTGTTCGACAGTGGTTTGGGGTGCTTCCACTCCACCACTGGAACTGCAACTTAACAGGTTTGATCTTGGGGTTAAAGTAGGGGTTTCCACCAATTTTGAGCTCCATTGCACAAGTTTAGCTTTGTAAACTTGAAAATGCATGAAAGTGGCCAGATCTGTCCTCTCCAAAGGGAGTGTGACTAAACAGAGTCTAGCAAATCTCATTTTTGGTGTGGAGTCCTCATTTGAGGTGCCAAACACCCCTACAAAGTTTCAGCCCTATTGGACAAATTTTGCTATGTAGAGTTGTTCCAACTCTATTCTGGACACGGAGGGTTTTAGGCTCATTTGGTGACCTTCCCCACCTTTGATCAAGGTGAGAGTTTATGTGGGCACCAAATATGGCTTGGGAGGCTCCTGCAATTTAATGGGATTTTATTGAGAATATTTCCTTTGGAAATATCTCAAAAGGTTAAAACACACAGGAATGGTTTTCAGGGTTTTACTCAAATAATTATAATATAAAATGGGGTTGAAAATCTTATGTATGGAAAATATATGTCCCTCCGAGTTTCCATGATTTTACTCAGAATTTTCTAAGGCAGAGAAGCATTTTTCCTTGTGTGAATATCATTTCCAGCCTTAGAAACAGACATGCATTTAAAATAGAAAAATAATGTTTTAAATCATTAAATAATGTTTTTGGCAAATAATAATAGTATTTGAGTTCAGATCACCAACTTTGCTTGGGAGTGCTACTAGGCATCATGAGCTAGTAGTTTAACCCAAGCAAGGTAGAGGTGATTTGATGTCAAAGAAAAGAGTTTTGGAAATTCATTTTAAATAAATAAATAAATTTGCCATGGGTTTGGTTCAACAAGCAAACAAGCATACATTCTATCCTAGCATTCACAACATCATTAGAAAAAGTTTTAACAAGCCCTGATTTTTGCAACTCAAAACATTGGTGTGAAAAACAGGGTGTGACAGACCTATCCCTCTTACAAGAATCTCGTCCCCGAGATTCCTAAGCTAGGCGTTAAATAGCTCTGGAAATTCTAATCGGAGATAGTCTTCACGTTCCCATGTTGCTTCTGCTTCGGTACGGTTGCTCCACTGAACCTTGAAATACTTGATGGTGCGGCTTCTGGTGCAACGCTCTGCTTCACCCAGAATGCGAATCGGCTTCTCGCGATAGGTAAGGTCTGGTTGAAGGTCAACAACTTGGTGGTCAATGTCCTTGCAATGATCGGAACGGTTCAGCACCTGTAAGCACTTCCGGAGTTGTGACACGTGGAACACATTGTGCACACCCGAAAGTTCTGGGGGTAGCTCTAACTGATAAGCCACTACCCCGCGCCTTGCCGCGATCTTGAAGGGTCCAATAAGCCTTGGGGCTAGCTTCCCCTTGACGTGGAAACTCTTGGTTCCCTTGAGAGGCGTAACGCGGTACACCTGGTCTCCGGGAATGAACTCCACATTCTTGCGGTGGGAATCCGCATAGCTCTTCTGTTATGACTTAGCTGCCTTCAGGTTTTCTTGGACGAGCTGCACCTTTCTTTCTGCTTCCTGCAGCGCTTCTGGCCCAAAAACTAGTCCTTCTCCAGTTTCGGACCAATTGAGTGGGGTGTGGCACTTCCGCCCATATAGCACTTCGAATGTGGCCATTTGAAGACTGGACTGGTAGCTGTTGTTGTATGAGAACTCATCAAACAGCAGACAGTCTTCCCACTTGGCACCATGGGCCAGGACACATGCACGGAGCATGTCCTGGAGTATCTGGTTCACCCTCTCAGTCTGTCCGCCCGTCTGCGGGTGGAAAGCCATGCTGAAAGAGAGCTTGGTTCCGAGAGCTTCTTGAAACTTCTTCCAGAATCTTGAGGTGAATTGCATGCCGCGGTCGGACACGATCTCCTTAGGAACTCCATGAAGGCTAACGATGCGCTCAATGTAGAGGCTAGCCAACTTGTCACCCCCATAGTTGGTGTTGACCGGAATGAAATGAGACACCTTAGTTAAGTGATCGACGATGACCCATATGGAGTCATGACCCCTGCTTGACCGGGGTAGTCCGGTGATGAAGTCCATGCCAACCTTGTCCCATTTCCATTCTGGCACTTGAAGAGGTTGTAGCAGCCCAGCAGGTCGTTGATGCTCAGCCTTGACACGCTGGCATACATCACACTTAGCGACGTAGGAGCCTATTTCTCTTCTCATGCCACGCCACCAGAATCGTTCTCGAAGGTCTTGATACATCTTGGTACCATCGGGATGGATGGAGTATGGTGTGTCATGAGACTCTTGCAGGATCAAGTCCTTGAGTTCGGCCTTGTTGGGCATGCATAAGCGTTTCCCGTACCACAATACTCCTTGATCATTGACCGAGAACCCTGGGGCCTTGCCTTCCCAAATCTTCCTCTTGAGGCCTTCAATACTCTTGTGTACCTTCTGGGCTTCCTTGATATCATTAGCCAGAGTAGGTTTGACTTCGAGGTTGGCCAGGTATCCTGGTCCGACCAACTCCAGTCTGAAGCTTTCCATCTCTTCATACAAGGCGGGCAACCGTTCCTTGAGTATGACGTTCAAGGTGCCGGCCTTCCGACTTAAAGCATCGGCTACCACGTTTGCCTTACCGGGGTGGTACTGAATGCTGAGGTCATAATCCTTGATTAACTCAAGCCATCTTTGTTGCATCATATTCAGCTCCCTTTGGGTGAAGATATATTTCAGACTCTTGTGGTCTGTGTATATTTCACATCGCTTCCCCAGAAGGTAATGTCGCCATGTCTTCAAGGCATGCACTACGACTGCTAACTCGAGATCATGGGTGGCGTAGTTCTCCTCATGCGGACGCAGTTGCCGTGACAAGTAGGCCACGACTCTGCCATCTTGCATTAAGACTCCACCGAGTCCGGTTCCGGAGGCATCATAGTAAATCACAAACTCCTTGTTGATGTCCGGGGTAGCTAGTACCGGGGTGGTAGTCAGTCTTTTCTTCAACTCTTGGAAGCTTGCTTCACATGCCGGTGTCCACTCGAACTTCCGACCTTTCTTCAAAAGCTGAGTCATAGGTCGAGCGATGCTGGAGAATCCCTCTACGAACTTGCGGTAGTATCCCGCGAGTCCGAGGAAACTCGTGACATCCTTCACGTGCCTCGGCGATTCCCAGTTGGCCACTGTGGTAATCTTGGATGGATCTACTGCCAATCCGCTTGCCGTCATGATATGACCCAAAAATCCAACTTCGTTCAGCCAGAATTGACACTTGCTGAACTTGGCATACAGTTGGTGCTCTCGAAGCTTTCCCAGAACTATCCTCAAGTGTTGCTCATGTTCTTCTTCGGATTTTGAGAAGATTAGAATGTCATCGATGAATACGACGACAAACTTATCTAAATACTCCATGAAGACCTTGTTAATGAGGTACATGAAGTAAGCTGGGGCATTTGTCAATCCAAAGGGCATGATGGTGCACTCATAGAGACCGTATCGGGTCACGAATGCAGTCTTGGGTATGTCCTCGGGTCGAATCTTCAACTGGTAATATCCGGATCGAAGATCGATCTTGGAAAATACCTTAGCTCCATTTAACTGGTCAAACAGGTCTTCTATCTTGGGGAGCGGGTACTTGTTCTTGATTGTGACTTCGTTGAGAGAATGGTAATCGACGCAGAGTCGAATGGTACCATCCTTCTTTGATACAAACAGAACAGGTGATCCCCAAGGTGATGCACTCGGACGGATGAATCCTTTCCTGAGTTGCTCCTCCAGCTGCTTCTTCAGCTCCGCTAGCTCCTCTTATCCCATCCTATAAGGCTTCTTATAAATAGGCCTTTACCCGGGCATGATCTCGATGATAAACTCGATGTCTCGGTCAGAAGGCATTCCGGGTAGCTCGTCAGGAAAGACGTCCGGGTACTCACAGACTACTGGCACTTGGTCGAGCTCCACCCCGGATAGGCTGTTGATTCGAGGTACTTGAGCTGATACCGGCTCAGAGACATACTTGACCTTGACCCCTTGGTCGCTTGTCATGGTAATGGCCCTGTTGGCACAGTCCAAGAGACTCTGGTGCCTGGCCAGCCAATCCATGCCGAGAATTACTTCTAAGCCTTGCGACTTAAGCACAATGAGGTCTGCCAAGAAGCTCGTCCCATTGATAACTATCTCGACCTTTATACACCCTAGATTGGACCTCAACACTGCTCCCGGGGTTTGAATTGCCATCTGCCCACGAAGCAGAGTGGGTTTTAAACCACACTTCTCCGCAAACCTTTGAGTAACAAAAGAGTGCGAAGCACCACAATCAAAGAACACTGTAGCTGGGGTGGAGTTGACGAGGAACATACCCAGAATGCAGTCCGGGTCTTCCTACGCCTCTGCGGCGGTGATGTGATCGATCCGCCCCCTGCTGTTGAACTGCTGATTGTGGGGAACTTGGTTTCTTCCTGGTGCTCCTTGACCTGGGTTGGGTGCATTGGGACGCGTTGCATCGGGCTTCTTGTTGGGACACTGCCTGGAATAGTGCCCGGTTTGACCACACCCAAAACAGGTGACCTGACCCGGAGGGTTGGTCTTGACTCCACCGTTGTTTGGCGGGTTGGAAACTGGCTTGGTGTTGACTTGAGGCTGATAATTCTGACAGAATACCGGGGTCTTGTACTGCTGCTGCTGATAGTTGGGCCTCACAGGTGCTGACTGCCATGGTCTTGGTCTTGCATTAGTGGGTCCTCCACTGCCTATCATCTTGCGCTTGCGGGTGTTGTCCATCGCACGACGCTTGTCTTCTAGCATAAGTGCCTTGTTAACCAGGTCGCTGAAGGTCTTGCAGTCACAAACTACCAACTGATATTGCAGGGACTGCTGCAATCCTTCCATGAAGCGTTCCACCTTAGCGGCCTCAGTGTTAACATCCTCAGGGGCATACCTCGACAAGAGGTTAAATTTCTGCAGATATTCCTTAACAGTTCCACTGCCTTGCCTCAAGGCTCGGAATTCCCGCTTCTTGATGGTCGTCATTCCTGGTGGAATATGAGCCGCGCGGAATCCTTCTTTAAACATTGCCCAAGTGCTGACTTGCCCTTCTCGCATGATCTGGAAACCATCCCACCAAGCCCTGGCGGTGCCTCCGAGACAGTGAGAGGCATAAAGGACCTTTTCACGTTCATCAGTGCACTTGACCAGCGCAAGGAGGTCTTCAATAGTGTGAATCGAGTCATCGCCATCCAACGGTTCAGTCGTCTCCGTGAATATGGGAGGCGTAGTCCGCAAGAACTCTGAGAGAGTAGAGCGGCCATTGCCATTCCCGTTCTACGACAGGTTGTTCACTAAGACTTGAGCCAGTTGCTGAATAGCGGCATTGTTGGCTTGTCGCTCCTCGCGAAGAGCATGAAGGAATTGAGCCATAGTCAAGTTCTCGGAGGAGGTGGCGGAGGAACATTGCCATGCTGCTCATGGTGATCTCCAGCGTGAGCTTCTCCTTCGGTTCCCTGTGGCTGACCTGAGGAGGCGGTGCCGGGGTTGCCGATGGTGCTGTTGCGGGTTGCATTCACCATCCTATCATGGAAACAGACAGGTCAAAATCCGCCTTGCTTGAAACCACAAGGGTTTGCTCTAGTAAGAGGGGGTCCAAGTGTGCTAGTGCGAGTTTTTAAAATCAAAGTCTTGAAAACGGAATTTGCATTCATTGAAAACAAGTGACGTAGTCGCGTACAGGCTGCCTAAGGCAGAATGCGGCTTACATCATACACACTCACAACTTAAAAGATCGGATACATGGATACTCTTGGCTCAGGGGTCCTCCTAGTTTCCTACGCTGAAATCCTACGCGGCGGACTGCTCGATCTCAAAAGTGGGTTCGGCAGGATCTTCGTCTTCGTTGGCGTCTTCTTTCTTCAACGGAGTGGAAGGAAGAATCCGCACATCACGGTGTCTCTTAGGTGAGGCGGCGAGGAGCTCAGTATATTCTTCCGCTGTCAGGCGACGACTCTGAAGAGCGACGGCCCGGATTGGTAACACACCTCCCCTGGTAGCAATACCGGCCCTTCCTTCAGGTGCACCTTCTTTCTTCATCTTGCGATTCTTCATCTTCTCGGTGTGAAGTAGGCCCTTGACTTGGTGAAGTTCTTGGCGAAGCTTCGTTGATTCCTTAACCAGAAGGTGCGTCAGGGTGTCGGATGAGAGACTGAAGTAGGTCTGAAACCTTAATGGCATCCCATCCTCAGACGATGGAGTGAGCATCCAGCTCCCGTCCACTCCTTCCTTAAGAAAAGGTAGGTGGCGAGTAGCGGGTTCGTTAGCCATCTCAGGGAGGATATCACGGAGACGCACGAGCGCCTCTCGTGCGGCTGTCTCCACTGCCATCATCAGTTCTCCCATTTGTGGTCCTTCAAAGAACCAACTAGTCGGGGAGTCATTAGCCTTCACTATCACGTCCACGTGATATTCCTTGGTGTCGGCGTTGACCCAGTGCTCGTGGTAGAGGAAGATGGGCATGCGGCATACGTGGCACTTCTCGAGACTATCCACTAGAAGTAGGGGAAAGCCGGTCTCCAGAAGCGTCTCAGGTACGGCGGCCATCTGCAAGATATAGGAGAGAGAGAAAATCAGAAGGTTCTAGGTGCAAAGTTGTGTAAGGCTGGTGTACTAATTGTTTTCGGCTAACGTCCATGCTACCTAAGGCTTCCTATAGTCAGGATGGCTCTAATACCAGTTCTGTGGGGACCCCGACTGGTGAGTCGAGATCGCCGTGCCCAGTGATCCCAAGGATCAATGCTCACTGAACACAGATACTGAATAATAGAGTCTTACATCCAAATACCGAATATTACATCAAATGACTGAGGGGTCAGGTTCACAAACAGGGCCTAGGGCCAAATAAAACGGGTACAACGGGTAGCGGAAACTCATAAGGGATAAGTGGGTGCCCATGCCATCAAGCCCACACCGAGAGGCATTCTGACTTGGAAGCGTCCTAGATCGCAGGTTCGTCTCCGAAGACGTACTCGTCGCCAAACTCCGGTCCTTCCTTGTCTCGTCAATAATGTAACCACTGGCAAGCCAATGAGTACTTTGAATGTACTCGGAAACAACCCATGATATGAACAATGAAAGTGAAAGATAACAATATCATGCATTTTCTAGTATAACTCATCTAGGTGGAATGATCATGAATATGCATCGAGTTAAAGAATTACTTTTGAAGAACAGGTTACATATATCAACCTATCTGCTAAGGGTTGAACCATCCGGGTTCACCCTATATGCCAAGTCATCGGACTTGTCATAACCTCAATGTATTAGCTGAGGGCTAAACCATCCGGTTTACCCTATATGCCAAGTCACCGAACTTGGTCATATTATGATCTTTATAACAACACCTTTTCAACACCAAAGACACACACTTACTCACACTTGGTTTATGGGGAAATATCAGGACGTAGTTTAAGCAGGATTACCCAACTGTCCTCGACCGTGGACACGGCTATTTGAATAGTTTACACTCTGCAGAGGTAGTACGCTGGACCCACGAGAAACGGGAAACTTCCGTATCATCCACGATTCGCGGTATATCACATATACCCGAGGTAAGTACCCGATCATCATCTTTCCCCTGACGACACTAGACAAAGAGGTCCACTCGATTGGTACCCAGCCCACATGTTGTACGTCTTACGAGCACCGACTCTGGACAGTATCAACCATGCGGGGACCAACGGTGTGCCTGGAACTCATAATAATGGCATAGTCGTCCTACCTGGCACGACCCCATCACGAGTGTAACATCCCAAAATTATAAATTTTGGAATGTTAATATAATTATTAGATTGATTGTTTGTTTGTTTGCTGAGTGACTGAAACTTGCGTGAAATTTGAAACTTTTCGAAACTTTTGAATGAGAGGGAATAAAATGACTTTCCCCTTCTCCGGTGAATTCAAATTCAATCTTTTAAAAGCAAAGAGAGAAGATGACATGACTTCTTCAACTATAAAAAATTTGAACGGAGATATTTGCATTGAATTCTTTTGCATTTCCATTCGTTTCCTTCGTGCAAGAAATGCCGGGAAATACATTCTAAAGAGTGGAGGAACATGACCCTCAAACCCACGGGCATTTTGAAAGTTATTTGAACCCTCAAACTTAGAGGGTCATTTGAAAAATATTTGCAAAAAGAAATAAAACAAATTTGGGAATTTCTGAAAAAAACATTTTTTTAAAGTTTTTATTTTTGCTTTGGAAAAATGTTATTCGGGGAGAGGATATTTTTCTGATTTTTTTTGGTATATAATACCCTATATTAATATTTTGATTTACTTCCTCTTTATTTCACTTTTATTTTTCTGCTTCGGAAAAAGATTAACAAGGAAAGTTTTTTTTTAAAAAGGAAAAAACGCCTGGGCGCTTAATAACTTTGGGCCGAATCCCCCATTGCCCGGGATCCCGAATCCCCTACGAATCGGGCGGCCGCTCCCCCTGCGCCCCTCTCTCCCTCGCTGCCACAAGGGCCCCACCGCCCGACCTTCCCCACCCTCGATCACCTCTCTCCTCTCCCTCCCTTCTCTCTCTCACGGCCGAGTCCGCCGTGGCTGGACTTTCCCCGGACGCCCGCGATCCCCGGGATCTCCCTCTCCCCTTCCCCTCGTCCCCCTCCTCTCCCCTATAAAGTCTCCCCCTCCCCGCCGCCGCCCTGCCCCACCCCTCACTGCCGCCCTGCGCGCATCACCTCGCCGGAGCCGAGAACCGCCGCCGCCTCCCCGAGATCCTCTGCTCGCCCCGCCGCCCCACTCGCCTCACCAACGCCACCAGAGGCTCCGCCGCCGCCGCCTCACCCCGTTTCCCCGACCACCCGAAGCACCATGCCACCGCAGCGCCGCCCCGTCGACCTCACCGGAGCCGAGCTCCTGCAACTTTCGGCCCCCCTCCTGGAGCAGCGCCCCGTCCTCTCCACTGCCCCCGGAGCCCCTCCCCTTCGCCGGAGGACCGCCGCCGCCGCCGCCCCGTCCTCTCCATCGCCCCCCAGAGCTCTCCCCTCGCCGGCGACCACCTTCCCCGCCGGAGTACCAGCCACAGCCACGGTAGCTCTCTCCTCCCTCTGTTCTTTTTTTCTTTCTTCGTTGCACCGTTGGATATAAGAGGTGTGGTGTAGATTAGATCCTTAGAATACCCTTTCGGTTTAGGTAGAAAACCGGCGGTTTTATTTCACTTATACTTTTAGCCAGCAAGTTTTACTAGCCCTCGGCCGTTTGCTCCTAACCATGCAACAAACGCCCCCGCAGCCTATCACAACATGCCACGTGTACCCCTCTGTTAGTTACTAGTTAGCTTCAGTTTTTCTGTCTAAATTGCAAAAACAGAAAGTTTCTGTTTCGTTTTGGCCACAACTTTTGATCCCGAAGTACAATGATAGTGATTCTTTTTCCAGTAGCTCACAAATTTCCTGTAGTTTTTAAAAACATATAATTTGTCTATGTTTGAAATTTTCAAATATAAGTTAGATCAGATTTAGTTTAAACCTTGTTTTGCCTATTCCAGGAGTTTAAGAATAGCTTTTAATTTTATTCCTTTTGGTGCTGATCACTAGTGATCTTATTTATTAGTGGTAAAAATTTCAGATTTGTTTGAGTACTTTAGGTCACTGTTTATTGTGAAACAATTTCTGTTTCACCTCTTTTAGGATTTCGGCTAATTCCTTTTCTACTTTTGTTTTTAAAAATATTTTCTTTATTATTTAAGAAAACATTTTTTTTATGTTAGTTAACAGTAGTTTTGCAACAAGTTTTTATTTTAGTTTTAATTGTTTTCATGAAATCAATTCTAGTTCCTTAGTAACTTGCAATTGGTTTCCGCATTGTTTCAAATCCCGTTTGGGAATACTTTCAAAAAGGTTTTGTGAAAAATACTTTATTTTGTCTTAGTTAGATTTATATTTTAGTTCCTTGTTATTATTTTCTGCTAGACAAAAACTATTTAGTGTTTGACGTAGTAGAAGACTCCCTAGTCTTATTTGAAGTTTCTTTCGGTTTCTTATTCGCTCTCTCTCTTTTGTTTTGATTGCTAGAATGATTGCTAGTATGAGTGCTTATGTGAATGATATGTTTGTTATATAGATTTCATTGGAGAGTGCCGAGTAGTCTATCAAGTTATTTCTCGAGAAATTCTTCTGCGTCAACATCACCAAGCAAGTCACTTTGATCATACTATCACCTATGTTTTATGCATCATAGTTCTACCATCCTATGCCCAATTGCATGCTGCTTAGGTACTTGGAAATTTTAGTATAAGTTGTAGTATCATGTGGTAGGCACACAACAACCCCGATACTTGGCCCCGAGACGACAATTTCTATTTGCTATGCTTGAGTAGACGGGTTTTCGGTTGAGTGCATAACACGAGTGATGCGAGGTTGATTAAATAATCAAGACCGGTTAAGACAAGATTTTCAAGACCTCGGACGCAATGCAACTCTGGGTGAAGGACGGTTGATCGGCTCCCTGGAGAACCCAGTGGATGCCCGGGATGCTGGGGACGGCCATGACATCCTGCAGAAAGCTTCACCCAGGCTCAAAGAGACGGACGAATATTTTCACGACCCAAGGCTTACCTGCACAGCCACAAGTCATTATGGGCTCTAGCTTGGTTGGACAACGCGGCGACTCTGGACAGGCGGTGCTAGCAGATGTAGAAGAACGGTAGGAATGGATGGGCACCGACAGGGATTCAGAGGGACCCGTTGAAAGAGCATGTTTTGATCATCCGGTCTTCAAACACCCTGAAGTGCGAGGACATACACGGAGGCGATCAAATCTTGTGGGGAACGTGTGCAAAACTCTGCAGAGTACTCAAACCTAATCGATTAGCCGTGTCCACGGTCATGGACAACTTGAGCCAAAGGAACTGAAGTTATCTGGATTTCTCAACACCATTATATATATTTGATGAGGGTAACTATTGACAACTCGGGTACGAGAATTGGTTGGCGGAACCATCTCATTAACAACCAACAATGTAGTAACATTTTGCTTTTAGCCCTCTCTTGATGTAGGAGAAAACTTGCTTTTTGCTAAAAACTTATAGCCCCACCTGCCATATATGCATATAGTATAGATGATTACATTTTACCCCTCTCTCTTGTGACTTGCCGGCATATTCAATATGCTGACCTACACGGCTGCAACGTCTTATGTTGCAGATATTTTTCTTCGACGAGTAAGAGTACGATTCAGGGTTACGGTCTACACTCAACTTGCTGTTGGTGTTTATTGGGACTCCACTCCCTTGACTGCTTCCGCTGAGATATTTAAGGTATATATCAGTGTTACGCTATTTCCATGTGATTGCACTTTGATATATACACTGATGTACTGTGTGTGCCAACATACTGATCCAGGGATGGCACAGATACACAGAGGCTTGACTCGTCTTGAGTCGGGTCGCTATAATGAGAGTGACGACAATCACTCCCGCCACTAGTAATGTGGCTCTTTGCTAGTACCGACCAGAGTAATCAACAAAGCCCCGTCCCATAAAGGGGTATCGTGGTCGTACTAGTAAGGTTGGGACGGTCGACACATCATAAATCTAATCCCATTTCTGAAACCATACTCACACAAAACACCGGTGCATCACTTCACCAAAAGTGACCACCAACTCATCATCACCCTCGGGCATTAGTGGCACCCGACGGGGTTTTCATAAACCTTTGATTTAACTCATCATCATGCTCATGATAATATGCTTCTATCTTTACTTGTCAACATGGTATTAGCATGACCCTCAACGGGGTAGGGTCAAGCTCAAGGCAATGGTCCTATAACTCTACTATTCAGCATGACAGTAGCATGATCCTCATAGATGGTAGGGTCAAGCTCATCATGCTTGTGCTCAGAGGAGCCATAAGTATAACATCACCATCATGCAAGTGCTTCGAAGAAGCCTTCGGTACCATCACACCAATGATGAACCGGCACTGTGATCACATGCAACAGGAAAGAACTTGCTATTCTAGCATGCATCAATTCATATGCTCAAGTCATGGTCAAAGGGCTGCGCCTTGGTCAGCAAGGTATCCTGGGTCTTCCAGGGCTTCCGCTGTGAATCCTTCGTCACTCGGTAATTCTATCGTCGAGAATAGAATAAATAAGAAATGGCTCCCACAAAAACAGATCACAAACCACTTTTAAAAATGTTGCAAAACTTGGTAAAAATCAGGTTGTTAGTTTGAAAAATACCTTCTCTTTGTTTTTACTAGCAAGCATTTTTAATAATTACAAAACAGGAGTAAACTATTGCTTTTAATGCCTTTATAATATTATAAAACAGATTCTATTTCTGAAAAATTTCAACAATGGCAGAATCAAATACTACTCACTTTTAGAAAAATATCAGTGGAAGAATCATATTTTTCCACTGGATAGTTATTTTTATAAAAATCATTTTAGTCTCAGGTTTAAAAATAAAAGAAAAGGCCAAAGCCTGGTCTAGGAAGCAGGCCGGCCCAACCAGCCAGCAGGCTGCCAGGCGCGCGCGCGCCAGGTTTGAACCTGACATGCGGGCCCCTGGAGTTAGCGGCAGCGGCTGCGCGTGGGGCAGCTCCAAGACACCGACAGGTGGTGCCCACCTGTCGGGTTCTTCCCCTACCTCCAGCCAGGGAGGAGGAGACGAACGCCGGCGAGGCTACCGTCGTCCATGGGCCTAGCTAAGGGCAGGATTGGGTTCAGCATGCCTCCGCCTACCTGAAGGTGGTCGGGACATCGCCGGAGAGGCTTGGAGTCGCCGGCGACGAGGTGGCCCTGGCGGAGGAGTTTCAGGATGTGGTTGAACTGATAGCTAGGGGCACGGAAAAGCTCGGGGCTGTTGGGGGAAAGGTTCCTGGTGTCAAGGGGAGTGCTCTGGTGGGTCGAGCATCGCAGGAGCCGGCATGTAGCCGGAGATCGACCGGAGCTCCTAGGCGGAGGGGCCTCGGTCGATCTCGAGCACCGGGGCTCTGCAAGCTCGATTGGGTGGCTAGGGGCGGGCTAGTGGTCGTGCAAAGGCTGTTGGAGGGGTGCTGAGGTGCCGGGGGGCCCTATTTATAGGCTCGCGACGGTGAGATGAACTCGGTGAGCCAGTGACTCACCGAGGCGCGCGTGCGTGCACAGTGAGGAGCTGGCTGCGAAACCACGGTCTTCGGACGTGGTTTAGGTCGCTCAGTAGCATCGGCCGCAGAGGGAGAAGGCGTGGGGTCGAGCTGCAGCGTCCGTGCATGCTTGGACGAGTCGGGTGTGCGCGGGCACGCGTCCCCCGAGCTCTAGCGCGGGGGAGGAGCGTCCCTGGCTGCTTCTTTACACTGAGGGGTTGTCGGGGGAGGTCTTGGACACTTCGGGGGAGGTTGGAACCGGCCGGGAGCGTCGTCCCCTTCTCGGTTGCTCCCTGCAGCGCGTCCAGAGCGCAGTTTTGGCATGCCACGGCATGCTGGCGCGCTCTGGTGCACTTCAGATGTGTCCCTCATGTCCTGGGTGTTCCTGGGAGTGTAACTAGCCGTTGTGTGCTAGTTTGAGCACTGGCTGGTCAAGGGGGACATGATTTACTAGTGCTGCCAGTCCTGATCTATGGCACAAATTGGAGTTTTTGTCACTTGTGCTTTGAAATGGGGAGGGGCAAGTTGACTGGGTGTTTAGGTTGGTCTGAGGCACTAATACACCAAGTTTGAGGCTCTGACATTGGGTAAAACAGTGGCTAGGTGGGTTTTTACCTTGCTGTCAAAAGGTGTTCGACAGTGGTTTGGGGTGCTTCCACTCCACCACTGGAACTGCAACTTAAGAGGTTTGATCTTGGGGTTAAAGTAGTGGTGTCCACCAATTTTGAGCTCCATTGCACAAGTTTAGCTTTGTAAACTTGAAAATGCATGAAAGTAGCCAGATCTGTCCTCTCCAAAGGGAGTGTGACTAAACAGAGTCTAGCAAATCTCATTTTTGGTGTGGAGTCCTCATTTGAGGTGCCAAACACCCGTGCAAAGTTTCAGCCATATTGGACAAACTTTGCTATGTAGAGTTGTTCCAACTCTATTATGGACAAAGAGGGTTTTAGGCTCATTTGTGACCTTACCCACCTTGGATCAAGGTGAGAGTTTATGTGGGCACCAAAGATGGCTTGGGGAGGCTCCTGTAATTTAATGGGATTTTATTGCGAATATTTCCTTTGGAAATATCTCAAAAGGTTAAAATGGACAGGAATGGTTTTCAGGGTTTTACTCAAATAATTATAATATAAAATGGGGTTGAAAATCTTATGTATGGAAAATATATGTACCTCTGAGTTTCCATGATTTTACTCAGAATTTTCTAAGGCAGAGAAGCATTTTTCCTTGTGGGAATATCATTTCTGGCCTTAGAAACAGACATGCATTTAAAATAGAAAAATAATGTTTTAAATCATTAAATAATGTTTTTGGCAAATAATAATAGTATTTGAGTTCAGATCACCAACTTTGGTTAGGAGTGCTACTGGGCATCATGAGCTAGTAGTGTAACCCAAGCAAGGTAGAGGTGATCTGATGTCAAAGAAAAGACTTTTGGAAATTCATTTTAAATAAATAAATAAATTTCCATGGGTTTGGTTCAACAAGCAAACAAGCATACATTCTATCCTAGCATTCACAACATCATTAGAAAAAGTTTTAACAATCCCTGATTTTTGCAACTCAAAACATTGGTGGTGAAAAACGCGGTGTGACATTAGTGATCCCAAAGATCAATGCTCACCGAACACAGATACTGAATAAAGAGTCTTACATCCAAGTACCGATTATTACAACACGCGACCGAAGGGTCAAGTTCACAAGACACGGCCTAAGGCCAAATCACATGAGTTCACTAATAGCAGAAAACAAAGGGGCTAAGCGGGTGCCCATGCCATCAAGCCTACACCGACAGGCATTCTGACTCGGAAGCGTCCTAGTTCGCAGGGGTGTATCCGAAGACGTACTCATCTCCAAACTCCGCTCCTTCCATGTCTGGTCAACAACATAACCAGTGGCAAGCCAATGAGTACTTTGAATGTACTCGCAAACAGCCCGTGATATAATCAACGAAAGTGAAGGATAACAATATCATGCATCTCTAGTGTAACTCATCTGGGTGGAATGATCATGAATATGCATCAAGTTAAAGAATTACTCTTGAAGAACAGGTTACAGATATCAATATATCTGTCGAGGGCTGAACCATCCGGGTTCACCCTATATGCCAAGTCACCGAACTTGGTCATATCGTTGCTATCATAGAAACACTTTTCTCATCACCACACACACACACTCACGCACACTTGGTTTATGCAGAAATAACTGGATGTAGTTTAAGCAGGATTACCAAACTGTCCTTGACCGTGGACACGGCTATTCGAATAGTTTACACTCCGCAGAGGTAGTACGCTGAACCCACGAGATCCGAGAAACTTCCGTGTCATCCACGACTCGCGGTATATCACATACCTGAGGTAAGTACCCGATCAATGCCTTTCCCCTGACGATACTAGACAAAGAGGTCCACTCGATTCGTACCCAGCCCATATTTAGTACGTCTTACGAGCACCAACTCTAGACTGTACCAACCATGCGAGGACCAACGGTGTGACTGGAACTCATAAAAATGGCATAGTCGTCCTACCCGGCATGACCACATCACGAGAGTGACCACACATCACTCCCGCCACTAGTAATGTGGCTCTTTGCTAGCACCGACCAGAGTAATTAACATAGCCCCGTCCCATAAGGGGTAACGTGGTCGTACTGGTAAGGTTGGGATGGTCGACACATCATAAATCTAATCCCATTTCCGAAACCATACTCACACAAATACCGGGTGCATCACTTCACCAAAAGTGACCACCTAACTCATCATCACCCTCGCGCATTAGTGGCACCCGATGGGGTTTTCATAAAATCTTGCTTTATGTCAACAACATGCTCATGATAATACTACTTCTATCTTTACTTGTCAACATGGTATTAGCATGACCCTCAAGGAGTAGAGTCAAGCTCAATGCAAAATACTTCGGAGGAGCCTTCGGTAAAATCATATCAAATGATTACCGGCACTTATGATCATATGCAATGGGAATACTTGCTATTTTAACATGCTAAGTAACATATGCTCAGTCATGGTCAAAGGGCTGCTTGCCTTGGTCAGCTAAGTATCCGGGGTCTTCGAGGTATTCCGCTCCGATTCCCTCGTCACACGGATTTTCTATCGTCGATAAAACAATAAATAAGAAATAGCTCACACAGAAACAGACCACAAAGTCATTTAAAAAATGTTCTCTATTACTAATAAATCTAAGATATCATTTTAAAAACATTTTCCTTAGTTTTCCTTGAAGGAATATTTTTGAAATCAACCAAATAGAAGCAAAACTATTCCAATTTAGTCCTTTATATTAATATAAAATTTGGAAAAATTCATCTAAGCATACCATTAAATACTACATATTTTTAGATGAATAAAAGTGGAGAAATTATATTTTTACACTGGTTAAATGTTTTTATTAAAATCTTAGAAACCAGGGATTAAAATAAAAAGAAAAACAGGCTAACTTCCGGCCTTGCTCGGCCCACAGTTGGGCTGGCCCATGGCCAGCCGACAGCCTGCCCAGGCGCGCGCACCGTCAGGTTTGATCCTGATGCGCGGGGCCCTACGGTCAGCGGCCGAGGTCAGCGCAGGGGAGGAGGCTAGGCCACCGATAGGTGGGACACACCTGTCGGGGTCGTCTCCTACCTCCGGCCAGAGAACAGGAGGAGGACGCCGACGAGGTTGCCGACGCGCTCATGCCCCAACGAGCACAGGAATGGGTTCGCCTTGTTGTCGCCTACCTGCTGGTGGTCGAAACAACATCGGAGAGGCAGGGGTTCGCCGACGACGATGAGGCCGTGGCGGAGGAGTTTCGGGAGGTGGTCGAGGGGGTGGCTAGAAACACGGAAAAGCTCGGGCGAGTTGGGGGAAAGCTTCCTGGGATCGAGGGGGTCAGTCTGGTGGGTCGAGGGGCGCAGGAGCCGTCGTGTAGCTGGAGATCGACCGGAGCTTCGAGGCTGAGGGGCCTCGGTCGATCTCGAGCATCGGGGCTCTGCTGGTTTGCTGGGGTGGCTAGGGAGGTACTAGTGATCGTGGTGAAGCTATCTGAGGGGTGCTGGAACGAGGGGATGGCTATTTATAGGCCCGCGACGGTGAGCAGATTCGGAAGCACCGGTGACTCACCGTGGCGCGCTTGGGGGCGCATCGAGAGGTTGGGGTTGAAACCACGTTCTCAGGACGTGGTTTTGGACCGCCCGAACCATCTGCAACACACACAGAGAGAGAGAGAGAGAGGAGAGTCGAGCATTCGTGGCCGCGCAACCTTGGCCGGTTCTGGTGCGCGCGGGCACGCGTCGCGCGAGCTCTAGCGCGGGAGAGGAGGGGCCCTGAGGCTTGCTGGACGCAGAAGGGTTGTCGGGGAAGAGGTTGGACATCTCGGGGGAGTCTGGAACTGGCCGAGGGCGTCGCCCCCACCTTGGTGAGTCCCTGTAGCTCGCCTAGAGCGCAGTTTTGGCATGCCACGGCATGCTGGTGCGCTCTGAGGCACTTTGGACGTGTCCAGCATGTCCTGGCACTGGCTGGGAGTGTGGCTAGCCGTTTGGTTCTTGTGGGAGCTTCGGCTGGTCAAGGGAGTCAGGAAATACTGGTGCTGTCAGTCATGAACTAAGATCTAAATTGGGGTTTTTGGCCTTTCCACAGTGAGGGGCGAGTTGACTGGGGTTAGACACAGGTGCTGGCCACTTAATCTAAGAGTTTGAAGCAAAGGAATTTGGTTTAGCTGTGGCTAAGGTGGCTTTTTCCTATCTGTCAGAAGGTGTTCGATAGTGGGTTTAGGGGGTTGCACCCCACCACTGGTGCTGCAACTTAACAGGTTTGGGTTTGGTGGTAAACCATGGAGTTTCACCAAATTTGAGCTCCAAAGAACAAGTTTAGCTTTGTAAACTTGAAAAACACTACAATATGACCAGATCTGTTTCTTCCAAAGGTAGTGTGGGCAAACTAAGTCCCACAAATCCCATTTTTGGTGTGAAACCCTCATTTGAGGTATTAGGCACTTATGGAAAGTTTTAGCATCATTGGACAAACTTTGCTATGTAGAGTTGTTCTAACTTGATTCTGGATAGACAGGGTTTTAGGGTTATTTGGGGTCCTTATCCTCCTTTGATCAAGGTGGCACTTTATGTGGACACCAAACAAGGCTTAGGGATATCACTGGAATTTTCTAGGAATTTATTGAGAATATTTCCTTTGGAAATATTTCAAAATGCCAAAACAGGCAAAAATGGCTTTTATAGTTTTAATCAATAAATATAATATAAAATGGGGTTTAGAATCCTATGTATGGAAAATATATGTCCTTGTTATCATCTCTAAATTTAATCAGATTTTTCCAAAGCAGAAAAGTATTTTTCCATGTTGGAATACCAATTCTGACCTTAGAAATGGACATGTTATTTTATTAGGAAAATAATCACAAAAACAATTATTTTTGTGGTTTTGAAATATAAAGATAGGTAAAAATCAGATTACCAAATATGAGTAGAAGTAGTGCTTGCTATCAAGGACATTTAGTGCAACTCAAGGTGGTTTTACTTTGGTTAGCAATAAGCAAAGGTTTTTGGAAATCAGTATAGTACCAAAGGACTTTAGGGTTTTAAATCCTCACATGATCAAGCATACAAGCATACAATGTCAATCATGGCACTCACAACATTAGTTTTGAAAAAGTTTTGACAAGCTCAGAATTTCACAATACAAACAAGTGATAGCAAGAACAGGGTGTTACAAACCTATCCCCCTTACAAGAATCTTGTCCCCGAGATTCCAAAGCTAGGTGCTAAAAAGGTCTGGAAACTCAGATCGGAGATAGTCTTCACGCTCCCATGTAGCTTCGGCTTCGGTGTGGTTGCTCCATTGAACCTTGAAATACTTGATGGTGTGGCTTCGGGTGCATCTCGTTGCTTCATCCAGAATGCGGATTGGCCTCTCGCGGTAGGTGAGATCAGGCTGAAGGTCAATGGCTTGGCGGTCAATTCCCTTGTAAGGATCGGAATGACTTGGCGCTTGGAGACACTTCCGAAGTTGTGACACGTGGAAAACGTTGTGCACACCCGAAAGTTCCGGAGGTAACTCCAACTGATAAGCAACCTCTCCATGCCTTGCCGTGATCTTAAATGGCCCAATGAACCTTGGAGCTATTTCCCCTTAACGTGGAAACACTTGGTTCCCTTGAGAGGTGTGACATGGAGGTACACCAGATCTCCGGTAATGAACTCCACATTCCTGCGGAGAGAGTCCACATAACTCTTTTGTCGTGACTTGGCTGCCTTCAGATTTTCTCGGACTAGTTGCACCTTCTCTTCTGCCGTGTGCAAAACTTCCGGTCCGAAAATCAGCCCGTCTCTGGTTTCTGACCAGTTGAGCGGGGTGCGGCATTTCCGCCCGTACAACACTTCGAACGGGGCCATCTGGAGACTAGACTGGTAGCTGTTGTTGTATGAAAACTTAGCGAACGACAGACAGTCCCCATTTGGCTCCGTGCGCTAGGACGCATGCGCGGAGCATATCTTCGAGTATCTGATTCACCCTTTCCATCTGTCCTCCCGTCTGTGGGTGGAAGGCGGTTCTAAAAGAGAGCTCGATACCGAGGGCCTCCTGAAGTTTCCTCCAAAACCTTGAGGTGAACTGCGTGCCTCGGTCAGATACAATCTCCTTGGGAACTCCAGGAAGGCTTACTATGTGCTGGATATAGAGACTAGCCAACTTGTTCCCGTCATAAGTGGTGTTGATAGGGATGAAATGGGCCACTTTGGTCAAATGGTCAACAACAACCCATATCGAGTTATGGCCCTTGCTATACCTTGGTAAGCCGGTAACAAAATCCATGCCTACCTTGTCCCACTTACACTCCGGCACCTGGAGAGGTTCAGCCCTGCGGGTCGCTGATGCTCAGCCTTAATTTGCTGACACACAACACACTTGGCCACATATGACGCGATTTCCCTCTTCATGCCGTGCCACCAGAATCTTTCTCGGACATCTTGATACATCTTGGTACCACCGGGGTGAATGGACTAGGGTGTATTATGAGCTTCCCGTAGGATTAGTTCCTTGAGTTCAGCCTTGTTGGGTACGCATAAACGCTTCCCAAACCACACCACTCCTTGATCATCCTCCAAGAATCCTGGGGCCTTGCCTTCTGGAATCTTCTTCTTGATACCTTCAATGCTCTTGTGACCCTTCTGGGCTCCCTTGATGTCGTCTTCTAGCGTTGGTTTGACATCGAGGTTGTCTAGGAATCCAGATTCTACTAGTTCCAATCCGAAGTTCTCCAATTCTTCATATAAGGCGGGTTGCCTTTCCTTAAGCATGACGTTTAAGGTGCCGGTCTTCTGACTCAAGGCATCAACCACTACGTTTGCCTTACCGGGGTGATATTGAATGATGAGGTCGTAGTCCTTGATTAACTCCAACCATCTCCGTTGCCTCATATTCAATTCCCTTTGGGTGAAGATATACTTCAAACTCTTGTGGTCGGTGAATATTTCACATGGCTTCCCCAGAAGGTAATGTCACCATGTCTTCAGGGCATGCACTACTGCTGCCAATTCGAGATCATGGGTGGCATAATTTTCCTCATGCGGGTGCAGTTGCCGTGACAAGTATGCCACGACTCTGCCATCCTGCATTAGAACCCCACCTAGCCCGGTCCTTGAGGCATCGCAATATATCACGAACTCCTTGCTGATATCTGGAGTGACCAATACCGGGGCGGTGGTTAACCTCTTCTTCAACTCTTGGAAGCTTGCCTCACATTCCGGCGTCCATTCGAACTTCTTGCCTTTCTTCAAGAGCTGAGTCATAGGTCGCGCGATGCGGTAGAATCCTTTTACAAACTTGCGGTAATACCCCGCGAGTCCGAGGAAGCTCCTGACTTCCTTCACGTCGATTGGCGATTCCTAGTTGGTTACCGTGGTAATTTTAGAGGGATCAACTGCCAATCCACTTGCTGTCATGGTATGACCCAGGAATCCAACTTCGTTCAGCCAAAACTGCCATTTGCTGAACTTGGCATACAGTTGGTGCTCTCGAAGCTTTTCCAATACTAACCTCAAGTGTTGCTCATGCTCTTCTTCAGACTTGGAAAAGATTAATATGTCGTCAATGAATACAAGACGAACTTGTCTAGATATTCCATGAAGACCTTATTCATGAGGTACATGAAGTAAGCTGGGGCATTCGTCAATCCGAAGGACATGATAGTGCATTCGTACAGACTGTACCGGGTCACAAATGCCGTCTTCGGAATGTCTTCGGGTCGAATCTTTAGTTGGTAATATCCATATCGGAGGTCGATCTTGGAGAATACCTTAGCTCCATTTAGCTGGTCGAACAAGTCTTCGATCTTGGGGAGTGGATACTTGTTCTTGATCGTGACCTGATTGAGAGAACGGTAATCGATGCAAAGTCGGATTGTCCCATCCTTCTTGGACACGAAGAGAACAGGTGATCCCCAAGGTGACGCACTTGGACAAATAAACCCTTTCCTCAGTTGCTCATCCAGTTGCTTCTTCAACTCCGCTAGCTCTTGGGATCCCATCCTGTAAGGCTTCTTATAGATAGGCCTTGACCCGGGCATGAGTTCGGTGATGAACTCGATGTCTCGGTCAGGAGGCATCCCTGGTAGCTCATCAGGAAAGACGACCGGGTATTCACAGATTATTGGCACTCGGTCGAGTCCTTCCTCTGATAGGCTGTTAACTCGTGGCACTCAAGTGAGTACTGGCTTAGAGACATACTTGACTTTGACCCCTTGGTCACTTGTCATGGTAATGGCCCTGTTAGCACAGTCCAAGATACTTTGATGCTTGGCCAAACAGTCCATACGGAGAATTACTTCTAGGCCTTGCGACTTAAGCACAATGAGATCCGCTGAGAAGCTCATCCCATTGATAAATATCCCGACCTTCCTACACCCTAGGTTGGTCCTCAAAACTGCTCCCGGGGTTTGAATTGCCATATGCCCACGAAGCAATGTAGGTTCTAGACCACACTTTTCCGCAAACTTTTGCGTAACAAAGGAATGCGAAGCACCACAATCAAACAATACTGTTGCTCGGGTAGAGTTGATGAGGAACGTACCCAGAATGCAGTCCGGGTCTTCCCGTGCCTCTTCTGCGGAAATATGATTAATCCTCCCCTTGCTATGATACTGCTGATTGTGGGGAGCCTGGTTCCTGCCTGGTGCTCCTTGGCCTGGATTTGGCGCATTGGGGCGTGGAGCATCGGGTTTCTTGTTGGGGCACTGCCTGAAATAGTGCCCTGGTTGTTGACACCCGAAACAGGTAACTTGCGGTGGAAGGTTGGTCTTGCCCCCACCGTTGTTCGGCGGAGTGCTTTCTAGCTTGGCACTGACTTGCCGAGGCTGGTAATTCTGGCGAAATGTTGGATGCTTGTACTACTGCTGCTTATAGTTGGGTCTTGCTGGGGCTGACTGCCATGGTCGTGGTTTCGAGCTAATCGGTCCTCCACTACCCATCAGCTTGCGCTTACGGGTGTCGTCCATTGCACGACGTTTGTCTTCCAACATTAGAGCCTTATTAACCAGGTCACTGAAGGTCCGACATTCACAAACAACCAGCTGATACTGGAGTGACTGCTGCAGTCCTTCCATAAAGCGTTCCACTTTGGCAGCCTCAGTGCCGACGTCTTCAGGTGCATATCTTGATAGGAGGTTGAACTTCTGCAAATACTCCTTGTCTGATCCACTGCCTTGCCTTAAGGCTCGGAATTCTCGCTTCTTAATGGTCATCATTCCCGGAGGAATGTGAGCGGCGCGGAATCCATCCTTGAACACGGCCCAAGTGATGACTTGCCCGGCTCACATGATCTGAAATCCATCCCACCAGGCTCTGGCTGTGCCTCCGAGATAGTGGGTTGCATAGAGGACTTTCTCGTTGTCGTCAGTGCACTTGACCAGCGCGAGAAGGTCTTCAATAGTGCGGATCCACTCCTCGTCATCCAAGGGTTTAGTCGTCTCCGTGAATATGGGCGGTGTAGTCCGCATAAACTCAGAGAGAGTTGAGCGACTGTTGCCATTCCTGCTCTGCGGCAGGTGGTTCACCAAGGTTTGAGCCAGCTGCCGGATAGCAGCATTGTTGGCTTGACGCTCCTCCCGAAGATCTTGAAGGAACTGAGCCATGGTCAAGCTTTCAGGGGGAGGCGGCGGCGGCAGAATATCGTCTTGCTGCGCGTGGTGATCTCTAGCTTGAGCTTCCCCTCCGGTTCCCTGCTGCTGTCCTGAAGAGGCAGAGCCAAGGTTGTCGAAGGTGCTGTTGCGAGTTGCAATCACCATCCTATCAGGGGAGTAGAGAGGTCAATTTTGCCGAACTGGTTGTACTCGAAAGGGATGATGTTGTAGTAAAGAGGGGGTCTGGTGTTGTGCTAGTGTGCAAGATTTTTATAACAATGGTTTTGAAAAGAACTACTGCATTAAATTTAAAACAAGTGATGTAGTCGCTCACAAGCTGCTTAAGGCAGAATGCGACTTGCATCCAACAGGTTCACAGAACATCCGGGGTCATAAAATCTTGATACAAGAACTCCTACGTTCGGTACATCCTACGCTGCTAAGCGATCGACTGCGCAGTCTCATAAGCCAGCTCTGTGGGATCTTCGTCTTCACCTTCCTCTCTGTCTTCATCTTCATTAGTGCTTCCCTTCCTCGAGGGAGTAGGGGAAGGAAGCAGACCATCTCGACGTCTCTTGGTTGGTGAGGTAGCGAAGAGTTCGGTGTACTCTTCTGCGGTTAAACGACGACTCTGAAGAGGAACGACCTGAAGCGGGGGTATTCCTCCTCGGAAAGCAAAGCCAGGTGATATTACGGGTGCTCCTTCTTTCTTCACCTTGCGGTTCTTCATCTTCTCCATACAAAGTAGGTCCTTGACTTGGTGCAGCTCTTGGCGGATCCTAGTCGACTCCTTGATCAAAAGATGCGTCAAGGTGTTTGAGGAGAGGCTGAAGTAGGTATGAAACCTCAATGGCGTCCCGTCCTCGGATGAGGGGTTGAGTGTCCAACTCCCGTCTACCTTATCCTTAACAAAAGGTAGGTGACGAGTAGCTGGCTCGTCCGCCATCTCAAGAAGGATGTCGCGGAGTCGCACGAGTGCCTCTCGTGCTGCAGTCACCACGGCCAACATCAGATCCTCCATCTGTGGCCCTTCAAACAACCAACTAGTTGGGGAGTCATTAGCCTTCACTATCACGTCCACGTGATACTCCTTGGTGTCGGCGTTGACCCAGTGTTCGTGGTAGAGATAGACGGGCGTGCGACGTACTTGACACTTCTCGAGGCTGTCGCTCAAAACTAGAGGAAAGTCTGTTTCCAGAAGCATCTCGGGTACGGCGGCCATCTACAAGGTGTAGAGGAGAGGGATAGAAATATTTAGTGGGTACGGTTCTCGGGTCAATCTATGTGTACTAATTGTTTCGGCTATCGCCCATGCTACCTAAGGCTTCCTATAGTCAGGATGGCTCTGATACCACCTCTGTGGGGACCCCAACTTACTAGTCGAGAATCGCCGTGCTCAGTGATCCCAGAGATCAATGCTCACCGAACACAGATACTGAATAAAGAGTCTTACATCCAAGTACCGATTATTACAACACGTGACTGAAGGGTCAAGTTCACAACACAGGGCCTAAGGCGAAATCACACGAGTACACTAGTAGCGTAAAACAAAGGGGCTAAGCGGGTGCCTATGCCATCAAGCCTACACCGACAGGCATTCTGACTCGGAAGTGTCCTAGTTCACAGGGTTGTCTTCGAAGACGTACTCATCTCCAAACTCCGGTCCTTCCATGTCTGGTCAATAACATAACTAGTGGCAAGCCAATGAGTACTTTGAATGTACTCGCAAACAGCCCGTGATATAATCAACGAAAGTGAAGGATAACAATATCATGCATCTCTAGTGTAACTCATCTGGGTGGAATGATCATGAATATGCATCAAGTTAAAGAATTACTCTTGAAGAACAGGTTACATATATCAATATATCTGCCGAGGGCTGAACCATCCGGGTTCACCCTATATGCCAAGTCACCGAACTTGGTCATCCCATTGCTATCATAGCAACACCTTTCTCATCACCACACACACACACTCACGCACACTTGGTTTATGCGGAAATAACTGGACGTAGTTTAAGCAGGATTACCCAACTGTCCTTGACCGTGGACACGGCTATTCGAATAGTTTACACTCTGTAGAGGTAGTACACTGGACCCACGAGATCCGGGAAACTTCCGTGTCATCCACGACTCGCGGTATATCACATACCCGAGGTAAGTACCCGATCAATGCCTTTCCCCTGACGATACTAGGCAAAGAGGTCCACTCGATTGGTACCCAGCCCACGTGTTGTACGTCTTATGAGCACCAACTCTGGACTGTATCAACCATGGGGGGACCAACGGTGTGACTGGAACTCATAAAAATGGCATAGTCATCCTACTCGGCACGACCCCATCACGAGAGTGACCACACATCACTCCCGCCACTAGTAATGTGGCTCTTTGCTAGCACCGACCAGAGTAATTAACATAGCCCCGTCCCATAAGGGGTAACATGGTCATACTGGTAAGGTTGGGACGATCAACACATCATAAATCTAATCCCATTTCCGAAACCATCCTCAAACAAATATCGGGTGCATCAGTTCACCAAAAGTGACCACCTAACTCATCATCACCCTCGGGTATTAGTGGCACCCGACGAGGTTTTCATAAACTCTTGCTTTATGTCAACAACATGCTCATGATAATACTACTTCTATCTTTACTTGTCAACATGGTATTAGCATGACCCTCAAGGGGTAGAGTCAAGCTCAATGCAAAATACTCCGGAGGAGCCTTCGGTAAAATCATATCAAATGGTTACCGGCACTTATGATCATATGCAACGGGAATACTTGCTATTTTAACATGCAAAGTAACATATGCTCAGTCATGGTCAAAGGGCTGCTTGCCTTGGTGAGCTAAGTATCCGGGGTCTTCAAGGTCTTTCCCTCCGATTCCCTCGTCACACGAATTTTCTATCGTCGATAAAACAATAAATAAGAAATAGCTCACACAGAAACATACCACAAAGTCATTTTAAAAATGTTCTCTATTACTGATAAATCTAAGATATCATTTTAAAAACATTTGCCTTAGTTTTCCTTGAAGGAATATTTTTGAAATCAACCAAACAGAAGCAAAAGTATTCCAATTTAGTCCTTTTTATTAATATAAAATGGAATAGTTGTTGGAAAAATTCATCTAAGCATACCATTAAATACTACACATTTTTAAATGAATAACAGTGGAGAAATTATATTTTTACACTGGTTAAATGTTTTACCAGGGTTTAAAATAAAAAGAAAAACAGGCTAACTCCCGGCTTATCTCTGCCCAGAGTTGGGCTGGCCCATGGCCAGCCGACTGCCTGCCGAGGCGCGCGCGCCGTTAGGTTTGAACCTGATGCGCGGGGCCCTACGGTCAGCGGCCGAGGTTAGCGCGGGGGAGGAGGCTAGGCCACCGACAGGGGGGCACACCTGTCGGGGTCGTCTCCTACCTCCGGCTAGAGAAGAGGAGGAGGACGCCGACGAGGTTGCCGACGCGCTCATGCCCCAACGAGCATAGGAATGGGTTCGCCTTGTTGTCGCCTACCTGTTGGTGGTCGAAACAACGTCGGGGAGGCAAGGGTTCGTCAGCGACGAGGAGGCCGTGGCGGAGGAGTTTCGGGAGGTGGTCGAGGGGGTGGCTAGAGACATGGAAAAGCTCGGGTGAGTTGGGGGAAAGCTTCCTGGGATCGAGGGGTCAGTCTGGTGGGTCAAGGGGCGCAGGAGCCGTCGTGTAGCCGGAGATTGACCGGAGCTCTGAGGCAGAGCGACCTCGGTCGATCTCGAGCACCGGGGCTCTGCTGGTTTGCTGGGGTGGCTAGGGAGGTACTAGTGATCGTGGTGAAGCTATCTGAGGGGTGCTGGAGCGAGGGGGATGGCTATTTATAGGCCCGCGACGGTGAGCAGATTTGGAAGCGCCGGTGACTCACCGTGGCGCGCATGGGGGCGCAGAGAGAGGTTGGGGTTGAAACCACGGTCTCAGGACGTGGTTTTGGACCGCCCGAACCATCTGCAGCAGAGAGAGAGAGAGGAGAGTCGAGCATTCGTGGCCGCGCAACCTTGGCCGGTTCTGGTGCGCGCGGGCACACGTCGCGCGATCTCTAGCGCGGGAGAGGAGGGGCCCTGAGGCTTGCTCAACGCAGAAGGGTTGTCGGGGAAGAGGTTGGACATCTCGGGGGAGGCTGGAACTGGCCGAGGGCGTCGCCCCCACCTTGGTGACTCCCTGTAGCATGCCCAGAACGCAGTTTTGGCATGCCACGGCATGCTGGTGCACTCTGAGGCACTTCGGACGTGTCCAGCTTGTCCTCGCACTGGCTGGGAGTGTGACTAGCCGTTTGGTTCTTGTGGGAGCTTCGACTGGTCAAGGGAGGCAAGAAATACCGGTGCTGTCAGTCATGAACTGAGATCTAAATTGGGTTTTTTGGCCTTTCCACTTTGAACCAGTGAGGGGCCAGTTGACTGGGGTTAGACACAGGTGCTGGCTACTTAATCTAAGAGTTTGAAGCAAAGGAGTTTGGTCTAGCTGTGGCTAAGGTGGCTTTTTCCTATCTGTTAGAAAGTGTTCAACAATGGGTTTAGGGGGTTGCACCCCACCACTGGTGCTGCAACTTAACATGTTTGGGTTTGGTGGTAAACCATGGAGTTTCACCAAATTTGAGCTCCAAAGGACAAGTTTAGCTTTGTAAACTTGAAACACTACAATATGACCAGATCTGTTCCTTCCAAAGGGAGTGTGGGGGAAACTAAGTCCCACAAATCCCATTTTTGGTGTGGAACCCTCATTTGAGGTATTAGGCACTCCTGCAAAGTGTTAGCATCATTGGACAAACTTTGCTATGTAGAGTTGTTCTAACTTGATTCTGGACAGACAGGGTTTTAGGGTTATTTGGGGTCCTTATCCTCCTTTGATCAAGGTGAAACTTTATGTGGACACCAAACATGGCTTAGGGATATCACCGTAATTTTCTAGGAGTTTATTGAGAATATTTCCTTTGGAAATATTTCAAAATGCCAAAATAAACAGAAATAGCTTTTATAGTTTTAATCAATAAATATAATATAAAATGGGGTTTAAAATCCTATGTATGGAAAATATATGTCCTTTTGATCATCTCTAAATTTAATCAGATTTTTCCAAAGCAGAAAAGTATTTTTCCATGTTGGAATACGAATTCTGACCTTAGAAATGGACATGTTATTTTATTACGATAATAATCACAAAAATAATTATTTTTGTGGTTTTGAAATATAAAAATAGGTAAAAATCAGATTACCAAATATGAGTAGAAGCACTGCTTGCTATCAAGGACATGTAGTGCAACTCAAGGTGGTTTTACTTTGGTCAGCAATAAGCAAAGGTTTTTGGAAATCAGTATAATACCAAAGGACTTTAGGGTTTTAAATCCTCACATGATCAAGCATACAAGCATACAATGTCAATCATGGAACTCACAACATTAGTTTTGAATTTTTTTTACAAGCTCAGAATTTCACAATACAGACAAGTGATAGCAAAAAGAGGGTGTGACAATGGGGATGAGAATAATGATGAAGAGAGTTATAATATTGCATCCTTAAAAATTAAGGGTGGAATGATTTTTAAATATCTTTATAAGAATAAACTTGCTTGTTCCAACTTCTTGGAAATCATGTCTATTGCCACTGAGGGCAAGAAATACATTGATGAGTTGGAAACTCATCTCGAGGAGCATGAGGCCACCATTGAGACAATGGTAGGTCATGAGCGTGAATACACTAACGAGATCGCGGAGCTATCTCAAGCTCTTGAAAATGAACAAACCACCAAGGAATCTCTTGAGGAAACCTTTGCTATAGAATTATCTAGATTAAAGGAATCCCATGATAGAGCTCTCGAGGTGGCTAATGATTTTAGAACTAAAAACGATAAGCTTGAAGTTGCACATGCTAAACTCGTTGAGGACTATGAGCACCTCAAAAATGGCTCAAAGGCTATTAAGAGTTCGCTCATCAAACTCACCGAGTGTCATGCTCAACTTGAAGCTTCATATGCTAAAGAGCTTGCCAAGTTTCCTTCTCCTGTTATTGTTAATAATGATGCTTGTGCTACTAATTCTACTTCTTGTGAAGCATCCATTTTAAAGGAGAATGTTGAGCTAAGGGCTCAACTCGAGTTGCTATCTAGCAATTATGGGAAATTGGAAGAAAGTCATGTAATGTTCACAAGCTCTCATGATGATCTTCTAGTATCCCATAATGTGCTAAAATTAGCTCATGAGGCTATTACTACCAAGGTAATATCGAGTGAGCCTCATGTGGACATTAACACTACTTCTAGTCAAAAAGCTATATTGCCATGTGCTAGTCCTCGTAATTCATCTACTCACAATGTTGCTACATCTTGTGATGAATTAGTTTCCATGCCTTGTTGCTCTAACAATGAAGTTTATACTTCTTCTAGTACTTGTGTTGATACTAACCATGTAGAGGAAATCAAAGAGCTCAAGGCCCAAGTCACTTCCTTGAAGAAAGACTTGGAAAAGAGTCATGAAGGAATGTCCACACTCAACAATGTTTTGTGTTGGAAAAAATCCTTAAATGACAAATATGGACTTGGATTCAACTCCAACAAGAAGAATAAGTCCAAAAGCTTCAAGAATAAGGGCCAAGAACAAGTCAAGAATTCGTCCAAGATTATTTGCTTCAAGTGCAAAATTGAAGGGCACCATGTTAGATCTTGCCCACTAAAGAAGAAGCCCCAAAGTCACAAGCAACAAGGTAAGAGGCCACAAGTGCACTCACATACTCAACTACAAGTTGAAGAAAGGCCCCTTCCCAAGAAGACCCAAGCCAACACTCCTCATGTTGAGAAATCAATAGGGAAGAAATTAAAGGGTAGATGTTGCTACTTATGTCGTGAGAAGGGTCACTTTGCTTATTCTTGCACGAGAGGTAATTTATCCAACCCAATCATTATTGATGATATCTATTCACTTGGAAAGGATAAGGTTGTCAATGTGTTTGCCAAGTTTGTTGGTACTCAAAGTGGTGTCAAGAAAAGTACCATTTGGGTTGCCAAGCCTATTGTGACTTACCTCTTAGGACCCAACGTGGTTGGGGACCAACAAGCTCAAACTTGATCAATAGGTGTTTCTTGAGGACATTAGAGACTTGGATACATAATGAAGAATTAAGGGGTCTTCATCGTTCATATTTTCTCAAGCCAAGTCATTTGGATTATCGAAATTCTATCTTATATCCAATGTGCCTCCTTACGGTAACTTGTACTTAAACTGTTTACATTGTTAGTTGCTTGCCCCTTTGCATGTTGTGGTTTTGTACCTTGCATGTGTTTGTACATGTTGTGCTTCCAACTTGCTTATGTTGAGTAATCGAGTATGTGTATGATGGTTTGCATATCATGTACATATGAGTCTTTTATTGAGCCTTTTTGCATCTTGTTTGTATCTTTGTTGGCTCTTGTGAGAGATTAATGGATTATCCCACTGTGGGGGAGTGATGTGCTTTGCACACCTCACAATCGTATAAATGTGTATACATGGGGAATACCACTTAGGATTGATATTTTAAGATTATCTAGTTTCTATGTGGTATGTCTTACTCATGAGAAATTCAAATTCTATATGGTCCATTAATTATCTCTTGTTGGTTTTAATTTGCCACTTGTTAATATTGTTGGGTTATCACATTATGCGGGAGTAATATGCTATGTGCATATTACAAGCCTAGAGAATGTGTATATTTGAGGTCTTGCCACTTAGTGTTGATATTGTAAATTATCTTGTTCCTAGGTGGCATGTTTGCTCTACATGTGTCATTTGCTTGCGTTTTATGGGTAAAGATGATCTTGGATATATTTACGATCTACCAATGAGTATCATTTCCAAAATACTTCTTGTCCTTGACAATTGGTATTCCCATCATGTGGTAGGAATTGCTAATCGTCTTTACATTGGATTTTGTGTTTCGTTTGTCTTCCTTGCCTATTGTGGATCTATTTTAACATGTCTAGCGTTTTTATAGGTATATAGAAAGTGATGATCCCATCTTGTGCATTTTGTGTTTAAATGCAAATTCTATATAATGCACATCCCTTGGGGGAGCTATCCTATTTTCTATAGAACACTCTCTTTATTCGCCCATCATAAAATCTTTTGATCCCCATCAAGTGTGTGTTGATGGGAGGCAAGTCTTGCTCTTTATGATGCTTTGTGCCATCATGAAAATTCGTCGAGGGTTTGGTTTGTTGGAACCTAGCTCTCTTTTGGAAACTAGATACCTCGTGTTTGTTTTCCTTCAATTGGTATCTTGTTTCCTTTATTTGGCATGTGTAAATGGATATCTCATTCCTTGAGGTATCTTTTAATTGATATCCTTGAAGTGATATTTTTTTGTTTGGTATCTCATTGTCACTTGATACCTTATCTTTTGGTGTATTATCAACTTTGTGTTGAGGTGATTCTTGAAAGCCTTGAGCACGCATATTTACTATATATAGCTTCTTTTGCTTTCTTTCTTTCTTTGACCCAATATATAGGGGAAACTCCACCTTTTCATAAATTGGCTAAAGTGTGCATGAAATTCAAATTCATATATAAGTGCACATATGAATGTGGAGTTTGTCCTATGTATTGTTGGTTTTCTAACTCTTTGGTCCCAATGAGCTTGGGCACCATTTTGTTTGTTTTGTTGTTCCAGGAACAATTGGAGATGCGTTGGATGCTCGGCTCACCTATAAGGAAGGTGTTGAGACCATGTGGTTATTGGAGCCAAGTTAGGATGATCAACGAACAACTATCTACTACATCAATCCAATGTTGTCTCGGTAACAAGTATCTACTTCATGCATTCATTTCTTGCAAAGGCCCAAACCTGTCTTTTCCTTTCCAGGTTGCATCATGGCATGAACCTCTTGATTCGTTCTTGTAGAAGTTGTTTCATTTCTCAAAGCATCTGAACGATGATGTCTTATTGCTAGTTGGGATGTCTTTGATGTTCATATGTTGGAAGTTCACATTGTACAATACGAAAATATTAGGCCATGTGCTATGCTTCCAAGCAAAGATCTTATTGATATATTTATGACTTCCTTTTGAATATCTTGTTTGTTCCTTCTTGTAACCATTTCGTGTGTATATCCTTCTTTATGGATATATATATCATGATTGTCTTCTACTTAGAATCTTTTACACATGAGAGAAGTTACATCTCTAATTGATATCCTATTTTCTTTCACGTCCACTGTTGCATTTCCTTTTTCAGTTTTTGGTGGCTTCGTGGAAGGATTTGTCTTGAGTGCGTATCTTATTTTTCCTACATCTTGATGCACTCTTTGGCCTTGAAGATTATTTTTCCTCATGCTTGTCTTGATGAGGGTTTTGCCATTTTGATTGGTATCCCTCCTCTTGACAAGGTTATTATTTCCTATCTTCACCATGGGTTGTCACAAGCGTTGGTTCTTCTTTCGTTTATTAGTAAGCTTGTGAACACATTTTCTAGTATGTGTGTGTGGGAATGATATGTCTTGCACTTTGTGTCTCATTTCATCAAGACTATGTTGATGAGTAATGCTCATCCTTATCTTAGTCTTATCAAGTGCTTTGCCATGACTCACACACATTATTTTGGTTGAGGCTATTCTTAAGTTGCTTCTTTTACATGTTTCTCAACCATTTGTTTTGTGCAAGTGATATGCTTATTGTCTCATTTATCTTCTTGCACTCGTTGTGTGTTTTTATTAATTTTTGGGGAGCAGCGATCCTATTTTGTGCACTTGTATCAAATACAAAAATTTCTTATTAGTGCACAAATCATGGGGAACTTCTGTAGTTTTGATAAAACACTCTGTTGCCTTTATCATAATATCTTTTATTCATGTGGTTTGAAGGACCATATGGTTGTTTGTTCCATCTGGTATCTTTTGATTGCTTGCCTCTATTTTTGTATGTCTTTGTGGCATACAATCCTTTTATTTGCAATCTTTGGGTCCTCAATATAGTTTGTTTTCCTCCAACTACTTATCATTGTATTTGTGTATTTCTTTGCACTCATTTGCTGAGAAGTACACACTTTTTGGAGGACCCCCAAATATATTGGCTTTCTAAACTTTTCGTCCATTTTGGCAATCGATGCCAATGGGGGAGAAGTTTAGAGAGTTTACTTTGGATATGTTTAGAGGGTTTTGCTTTTATTGCGTAAGCATTTACATCTTGCACGCATGCATTATTGCTTTGTATGTGTGCGCTTGGTTATGCTTATTTCCTTATATAAACTCTTTTGAAGTGGTTGTCATCATTTACCAAAATGGGGGAGATTGTTACAGCATATATCTGCATATGTGGTTTTGGTAATTGATGACAATTCCTATGGACTAATGGTTGCCTTAAGTTATATTTATAGGATTTGTCCATAGGCACTTCTTGAAGTCCATCTGTTGGGTTCAAGGAGTTTATATGATGACCAAGGTGGTATTCAAGGTATTATACAAAGAATGGTTATAGAGACACAAGGTTGATCAAGATCGTCAGACAAAGAGTAAATCAAGATGATCAACACACAAAGCGTACAAGATGTACCGAGAGGGATCAAGTGATCGCATGGTATGGTAAGCATTGTCCATTACGTATTTGTGTACTAACCCATGGTCTTCGTGAGAGTTATATGTGGAGTTAGGTGTGTTTCCATGGGCTTGCGTCAAGAGGAAGATCTCATACAACCCATGGAGGATGACGTCAAGTGGTGGAGGATGGTGGCAATGGACTTGTGAAGATATGCTGAAGAGCGGCTCACCCATAGTGTGTATGGGGGAGCAATCAACTAGTCTTCATCAAGCCAACGCAATGAAGAAAGGTGGTCCATCTTGAGGAAGCCACAATCATCGTCATCTAGCTCAATAGGACGAGGTGCAAGGTATAGGTTTTCCCTTGATAGGTTTTCTGTTTTAGGATAGATTGTCGTACTGTCAAGGGGGGCTCTCAAGTGAGTAGCTTGATCGTATCGTTCATTGAGAGATCAAACCATTTGCATCCTTGCATCATACTTCTTGGTTCTTGTTTGGTGTTTCTCTTTGTGAGTTTTAGAGCTTATGGTCATCTTCATGACACGCTCGAGTTCATCGAAAACGGAGTCCATATGCATCTTCTATGATGTTTTCGATGTTGGGAGTTTTTACCGGTCATATTCGAAGAAGGGTTCTCAACATTTTCTTATGGGACTTTTCTCACTTGCTTCTGATTGATATTTCTATCAATATTGTGTTAGCCCATGTCGTTAGCTTTCCAACAAACTTGGTTTCGTTGAATTCGGAGTCTGTATGCGAAAGTTACAACAGTTTCAGTATCCACCGGTAGTACCGCTCCTGGTGCCAGCGGTAGTACCGCTCCTGTAGCGGTAGTACCACCCCCGGAGAGGTAGTACCGCCCCCGGAGCGGTAGTACCGCTCCTGTAGCGGTAGTACCGCCCCGGAGCGATAGTAATTTTTTACTACCGCTCCCTAGTGGTAGTACCGCTCCGTCGGATTGTTTTTCGCATCCGTTTTGGCCTCAGCATGGTTGGTGAACCTACCGAGCGGTAGTACCGCTTCCATGAGCGGTAGTACCGCTCTGTGCGGGCTGTGAGGCTTAACGGTTGGATTTTTCCCCACCTATAAAAGGGGGTCTTCTTCCCCATTGAACCTTATCTCTTTAGCTCGTGTTCTTCCCCCATTGTTGACCTTCTTCGAGCTTGCTAACTCTCAATACCTCCAATGATTCTTGCCTGTTCTTGAGGGAAAAGAGAGAGGAGATCTAGATCCACATTTCCACCAATCACTTTCTCCTCTAAGTGAGGGGAACCCATTGGGTGTAGGTCTTGGAGTTCTTCGTGTTCTTCTTCATTCTTCCTCTCATTTTCCTCCCTAGGATTAGTTGCTTTGGTGGGATTTGGGAGAGAAGGATTTGGGCACTCCGTGTGCCCTTGCCATTGCATTTGGTGCATCGGTTTGAGTTCTCCACGGTGATACGTGGAAGTGAGAAGTTGAGAAGCTTATTACCTTTGGGTACTTGGTATCCCTAGAATCTTGGTGGTGCCTCGGAGCTCAATCATTGTGGTGTAAAGCTCCGGGCAAGCGTCGGGGTCTCCAATTAAGTTGTGGAGATTGCCCGGAGCAATTGTGGTCACTTCGAAGCCATATGCCATTGTGGTGAACCTTTGTGGTGTTGTTGGGAGCCTCCAATTAAGTTTTGGAGATTGCCCCAACCTTGTTTGTACGGGTTCGATGACCGCCCTCAAGGGTCCCTTAGTGGAATCACGACATCTTGCATTGTGCGAGGGCGTGAGGAGATTACGGTGGCCTTAGTGGCATCTTGGGGATCATTGTGCCTCCACACCGCTCCAACGGAGATTAGCATCCGCAAGGGTGTGAACTTCGGGATACATCATCCTCTCCGCGTGCCTCGGTTATCTCTTACCCAAACCCTTTATTTATGCACTTTACTTTGTGATAGCCATATTGTTTCTTGTCATATATCTTGCTATCACTTAATTGTTTATCTTGCTTAGCATAAGTTATTGGTGCACATAGTTGAGCCTAGTTGTTTTAGGTTTTGTGCTTGACAAATTAAACATTAGTTTTATTCCGCATTAGTTCAAGCCTAAACCGTAATTATTTTAAAGCCCCTATTCACCCCCTCTAGGCGACATCCATGTCCTTTCAGGGAGGTATGCGCGGGGCGGGCCATGCCATTGCAGAGTGCCGAAGGAGTTCGAGAGTCTTAAATTATTGGCTTCTTAGGAGGAGCATCAGAGTCGCTCACACGTCAAGGGGGATCCCTGAGCATCGCGACTCAGGGGCCTAATTGCGCTCATAGCCCCTCCCCCTTTGGGCCGTCCTTGGTTTCCGGTCATTTCAATAGCGGGGAGGTACGCGCGGGGCGGGCCCTACCGACGTGGAGTGCTGAAGGTGTTCCAAGTTTCGAAGTCTTCGTCGCATTCTCCTCATGAGGGATGCTCGCGCGTCAAGGGGGACTCCTGAGCATAGCAACTCAGGAGCCTAACTGCGCTCGTAGCCCCTTTCCCCTTTGGGCCGTCCTTGGTTTCCGGTCGGTTCAATCGCGGGAATGTATGCGCGGGGCGGGACCTACCGATGCAGAGTAACACAACAAACATGACAGTAACAAGGCGGGGAAAACATTCAAGCATTCACTTATTACAAACCTTGACCAAGTTCATAAAAGCACAAATAAGTTCAACTCCTCCAGGAGGCACGATGTGCATTGTAGGAAATTAACAGGGATAAGAAATCACGAGGAGCCGCCGCCGGTCGCCCCGTCCGCAGGGGGGTGGTCGTCGATGTCAGAGGCATCGTGTTCCCCATCTTCGATTCCAGCGGCACCTGGAGACAAAGGAGCTGCAACGCGAGCGAACCTCCTCACCGACACCTCCACAAAGAGCCTTCACTGCCTCCGCGGCGCTGTCGCGGGCCTCGGCGGGGACTGGCCCGATCACGGAGCTTAATCGAATCCCAGCTCGCGAAGATGAAGGTGGCTGAAGACGCAAGTCACAGCCGCGAAGAAGAGGTCGCGACACTCGCTGTCCAAGATCTTGTGCACCTGCATGACGACGATCTCTAGCGTCGTGATGAGCCGCTTCGCGAGCGCGGCAAAGCTGTCTTCCGGGGTGTTGTGGCTTCATTTTTTTCAGAAAATAATTTCCAGAAAACATGTGTGTGTTTATCAGCCAAAGATTGCTGTTAGGTGGTAGACACTTACTTGATACAGAATATTCGAGCAAAATACAAAATATGGGTTACAAAACCATGAAGGTCTACTAGGTTGAACAAAAGGCTGAGGTTGACGACAGAAGTGACTCGAGGAATCCCCAGTGCCCATGGAACTCCATTCCCACATGAACAACTGACATGGATAAATTCCTATCTCACAAGGCTGTTATCCTTGACTCATAGGTTCCGGGTTGACGTCATCGTGCTCCTCTCCGAACGCAATCTGGCCAAGACAATAGCCAGGGACAAGCCATTGATTACTTTGAATGTATTACAAACACTACCCCCCTTAAAAATAAATCTAGTCCCCGAGATTTGCTTAGGGAAATAAAACTAATTCCCTCATGGAAACACGAAACATTTTCAGTCAAACGCATGTGCAAACAAGAAAATCACATGGCACACAATCACTCGTATGCAAGTGCACACAATGCAATCAAATGATACACCACTATTCACCTAGCATCCGAAAAACATACTACCGGACTAACATACACTCCGTGGACAGGAAACGAGATACGGCAAGGGGTTCCCGAGAAGATACTCTCGGTCGGGGAAACACGTTCTACTTCTCCTAGGAGTCTTGGAAAACATGCCCCCTTTGGTCTGACAACAATCACCTACCAATGGAAGATCTGAAAATTTTCCACAAGCCTGCGTGTGGAATTATTCCACCCGCTGATGGGTCAACACCCTTGGTGATAACCTGAAGGGAAAGGGATGGGCAAACCAAAGCTACTCTATACTGGGTTGCGAGTTAAGACAATTACCTTTGTGGGTTTGCATCCAGAACTTCTGGATGGATCCCAGTGGGTACTCATGGGAAGGACTGGCTGGGGGCACCGCACTTGGTGACAAGTGCTAGGAGCGGTCATGGGTGGTCTAAAATGGTACCTGGTTTAGGGACACACATAGTATGGCACCGGGGTGGCCTTGTTCACCGGGGTGAAAACTCGGGTATCAACTCTTAAGTGATACATCACTCGGGTAGCTGACTTGGTGGCTGGGTGGTCACGCCCAAAATTTTACTCTAAGGCCACGCAGACTAGTTTACGCAAATTTTACTTACAAAAACAAGGTGTGCAGGCATTTGATGACCCACAAGTATAGGGGATCAATCGTAGTCCTTTCGATAAGTAAGAGTGTCGAACCCAACGAGGAACAGAAGGCTCTGATAAACGGTTTTCAGCAAGGTAATAACTGCAAGCACTGAAAGTAGCGGTAACAAGTGATGGTGTAGTGAGGTGAAACGTAGCAAGCGAAAAGTAACAAGTAACAAGTAGTAGCAACGGTGCAGCAAAGTGGCCCAATCCCTTTTGTAGAAAGGGACAAGCGTGAACAAAGTCTTATAGGAGGAAAAACACCCCCCCAGGACACACGGGAATTTCTGTCATGCTAGTTTCATCATGTTCATATGATTCACATTCATTACTTTGATACTTTGATATGTGGGTGGACCGGCGCTTGGGTACTGCCCTTACTTGGACAAGTATCCCACTTATGATTAACCCCTCTCGCAAGCATCCGCAACTACGAAAGAAGAATTAAGACAACGTCTAACCATAGCATTAAACTAGTGGATGCAAATCAGCCCCTTACGAGGCAACGCATAGACTGGGGTTTAAGCTTCTGTCACTCTAGCAACCCATCATATACTTACTACTCCCCAATGCCTTCCTCTAGGCCCAAAGATGGTGAAGTGTTATGTAGTCGACGTTCACATAACACCACTAGGAAAATATAACATACAACATATCAAAATAACGAACGAATACCAAATTAACATGACTATTATCAGCATGACTTATCCCATGTCCTCAGGAACAAAAGTAACTACTCACAAAGCATAATCATAATCATGATCAGAGGTGTAATGAGTAGAATCAAGGATCTGAACATAAACTCTTCCACCAAGTAATCCAACTAGCATCAACTACAAAGAGTAATCAACACTACTAGCAACCTTACAAGTACCAATCGGAGTCGCCAGACGGAGATTGGTTACAAGAGATGAACTATGGTTTGGAGAGGATATGGTGTTGATGAAGATGTTGATCGAGTTGACTCCCCTCCGACGAGAGGAGTGTTGGTGATGACGATGGCGACGATTTCCCCCTCTGTGAGGGAAGTTTCCCCGGCAGGATCGTCCTGCCGGAGCTCTAGATTGTTTTGCTCAAGTTTCGCCTCGTGTCGGCGGAGAATCCACGAAAAAGCTCCACCCTGATTTTTTCTCGGACGAAGCCCTTCATATAGCAAAAGAGGGGGGCCAGTGGGCGACCAGGGTGCCCACAAGCCCTGTTGCCGCGGCCAGGGGGGTAGGCCGCGACAACTAGGCTTGTGGGCCCCTGGCAGCTCCCCTCTAACACTTCTTTTGCCCAGTATTTTTTATATATTCCCAAAAAATTCCACGTTGATTTTTAGAGCATTTGGAGTTGCGCAGAATAGAGGACTCAGACTTGCTCCTTTTCCAGTCCAGAATTCCAGCTGTCGGTATTCTCCCTCTTCAAATAAACCTTGCAAAATAAGAGAGAAAAGGCATGAGTATGGTACCACAAAGTATAATAACAGTCCATAAAGCGATAAATATCAACATGAAAGCATGATGGAAAATGGACGTGTCAGCATCGTGCAATTTTATTAAAAAACACTTTATTACAAACACGCGAATACAACGTTACACGGTAACGCGGTTACCAGGGCTTGACAGCTACTCTGGCGGACTCGCTCCGCCTTCATTGGCCTCTGAGATGACGGGCTCAGTAGCCATTAAGGCTCTTCCATTCGCCAAGGCTCTTGAGTCAATAGGGCCATGGAATGGGGCTGCAGGGTTGCGGTGGCGACGATGTCTCGGACGACACGCTCTTGGCACAACTTCATTGCAATAGGCATCCAAACTACGTTGAAGCTCTGCTGGGGTCATGGCTGGCGGGGAAAACCTTAAGGGTCCAATAAGTCTTCCAACCAAAATGTGCTGTTTGCTGGAGGCAGTTGCGGCTTCATAGCTTGCGGGGGTCCGGCGAGTAGTTGGCGTGTGGCTCATGACCAAGTCAGAGGTGATCTGATTGATGGGTGGCTGCTGCGCTCTCAAATAGCTCACAACCTACACCAGGGCTGGGCCTATCTCAAGGTCTTCGCTAGCAATTCGGGTCAGACTACCATAGCCTTCACGACTAGGATAGTAGCAGAACAGTCGGCTATTCATCCATGGCGACACATGTCGCAGCTGGACTATAGCCTCTCGGGCTGCAAGCTGACGGGCTTGGGCTTCGTTGGTGGCTACTCTACCAGTGAAATGGTGGGGGCACTCCAACGAGGGATTCCCTCCATAGATGTGTATCGAGGCCCAAAAGTAATGAATGGCATCACTCGTAGGCTCCTCATGTACAACATACACTGGAGGTTCTTCAATGCCAAAAACTTGGCGGCCGAGGTCGGCGAGGATGACTACGAAATCTCCACGCTCAGACATGGGGGTCTCTTTGCAAAGAATGCGGCCAAGCATCTTGCAAGTCAAGGGGGTTACTAGGGTAGTAGTCTCAAAGTTGCGGGTTGCTGGGTTGAGGCAAGGCCTTACTATATAGGCTAGGGAGTCTTTCATCGCACGCAAAGGGATGCAACAACTCCGGTGCCGGTCATAGACACATATCTTAAGGGCTAGGTTGACATGTGAGGCACCGACTACCAAAAGGTGTCGGATTGCCACTGCGGTTGGCTATTCGGTAGGCTAGGCCGGGGTGTGGATATATAAATATCCGTTTTAGGGATAGCGACGTGGCTAAGATAGGTTTAGCCAATGGTCAGGCTGGCTCTAATACCAAGGTTGTGGCGACGTGTTTTTCAGAAAATAATTTCCAGAAAACATGTCTCTATGTTTACTAGCCCCAGGATTGCTGTTAGCTAGTAGACACTTACTTGATACAGAATATCCAAGCAAAATACAAAATCTGGGTTACAAGACCATGAAGGTCTACTTGGTTGAACAAAAGTCTGAGGTTGACGGCGGAAGCGACTCGAGGAATCTCCAGTGCCCATGGGACTCCATTCCCACAGGAACAACTGACCTGGATAAATTCCTATCTCACAAGGCTGCCATCCTTGACTCCTAGGTTCCCGGGTTGACGACATCATGCTCCTCTCCGAACGCAATCTGGCCAAGACAATAGCCAGGGCCAAGCTAGTGAATACTTTGAATGTACTCGCAAACATCAAGAAATCAATTAAGTTAAGCAGGTGAGTTGCATGCAAATTCCACTAACAATTATATCATACCATTAGAGATTAGTTCATGAATGCATTTATACAGATATGCTATGTTTCCACCAATGTTTTATAAACAAGCAAGGATGGTAATACTAAATAAGTAAAAATATGCGTGCCGCAGTCGGGCGTCGGAGCGACACCATGGAAAGGGCTTATAAGAAATAATAAGCATGGCACGGTCGGACGTCTAAGCGACACCACATAAAGGGCTTATATGAAACAATAAACATGCCACAGTCGGGCGTCTAAGCGACACCACATAAAGGGCATATATGAAACGAGTAAATAATATCCAGGAGGTAGAACCGTCCCAGGGATATTCAACAACATAATCATAGTGGTTAGTCCAGATTAATAATGATAATGTGATCATGCCCCACATCATCATATAATTTTCCACAACTATTATTTTTATCATCGTTTATACTCCAAAGACTGACTCTAGGACCGACAGTTGACTCGTCAAACAACGTCCTTGACCGGTGACACGGATACTCGAATAGTTTTGACTCTTCAGAGGGTGTACTCTTTACCCACAACTCACGGTTTCTCATAGTCGACAAGACTAATCCCGCGTACGAAATTTTAGAAGCGGACACTCAGAATCAACACACACCAATTTTTCCTCCGCGAAGCCCGGCTTCACCCGGACTATGCTCCCAAGGCAAAACCATAAGACGAGGAGGCTTCGACCTCGACTAGCATGGGATCAAAAATTTATACGGCGCGCTCACTAGGAAGGGCCATTCCCTCCCGGTCCCAGACCGGGAACACCCATGCCCCCTGACCGGATGACTGGATTTAGTTCACGGCCATGAATACCTTCATACCGGCCCCTCTACTTGGTGTGTGACTGATAATAGGTCTACAACTGACTTTACCGAGTCCATTATCTAGGAAACTGTGGTAGCACGTTATAGAAGTATGACACGAACAAGACTCGATCTAGGTCGATACTGGAGTTATCCAAGTTTTACCGGCACCATCATGCACATGTCATGACCAGGCCATAACCTGTCACGTTCCGCATGACTAGGTTATTCTATCACATGCCATCATCATGTTTTACCATTGTTATAATATAAGTAGCATGTACGAGATATGCAAGGTGTTATTTCATGCGAGATCATTATCAACATAACCTCAGATCACGCAATATATGCACCACCACAATCATCACACAACATTATGCAAAATTTGGATTCAAGATGCTTGCCTTAGGGGTTTGAGGAGGGTGATGTGTATCCCAACATCTTGGAGTAGGCATCCTCTCTCCAAAATCCTAGTTTGAAAAATATTTGAATTAACACACATATTCAAACAACACACAAAAGTTGTTTGATTTTTTTTGAAACAAATCTTAAAATAAACTAGATGAAATTCTAAACATGTAGGGAAAAGAATTAATTGATTTGGAGCTTCCTATAAAAAGTTAGAGCCACTCAAACTTTCTGGTCAACTCTATTTTTAAATCCAAAATAAAAGAAAATGCTTCGGGTGTAAATACGCTTTCTAACAGAGGAAGCACATTAGTTGAGACAGCTGCCAGGAAATACGCTTTACTTAATAGAAGACGCACCAGGGGTTTTTGCACCACTTGGGGGTGCGGGTGGCTCACCGACAGGCACGGCCCGCTTGTCGGGTTCTTGTCCCACCTCTCGCGCGAGCGTGGCAGAGAATATGCGATCTTCCAGCGAGGCTCACCGGCGGCACATGTCACCTCCTCTCGCGCTCCGAGTATGCAAACGCTCGTGGGAGTGAGCCGCATCCATTTTTGGCGGTTAGAGGTGCGATGAATCTCGGGGCTGGGCGGGGCTTCAACAATGGCGGATGTCTTTTCTGGTTTGGTTTCTTTGTTCTACAACGGCTCTTGCTCTTGCTCGCGCCGCGATGAGGCTTCTAGGGGTCTTAGGGGGTGCGGCTGGTGCGGTGAGGCGCAACTAGGGGCTTCGGCTACGGTGGATTTCACCGGATGGCAGCCGTGGTGCTACTGACAGAGACTAGCAGCTCTGGTCAATCAGAGGCGAGGGGGAGCGAGCTGAGTCTAGGGGAGGCTGCTTGCGATGCTTAGAGGCTCGGGGTCCTTTAATAGCTGGCTCGCGTCAGCTCACCGACACTTGTGGATGAGATCAACGACGGCAGCTTCTGCCAGCAGCAGCGAAGCAGCAGGGCGAAGCAGGGCGACGACAGGTGCTTAGCAGGGGCAGCAGGGTAGCGGGACAGGAGCATACGATGCAGGGGAACGGGTCCAGGGGCAGGTGGAGCACGGAGGGAGCTCGGGCGGCACCGTTCATGGAAGCAGTAGAGAAGGAGCCACGACGTTTGCACTACCATTGCACTGTTGGCACAGGGGCGGCGACCAACTGTTGGGGGAGGGGGGTTGACGCGGTTCTTGCAGCTGACCAAAGGGCAAGGAACGCGGGGACGCGGCGACTCGGCACCCGCACGAGCAAAACGTGCGTTCTGGTGCACCGAGAGCGTGCACACAAGATGTTCGATACCATGCCAGTGCACACACAAGAGATCCATGACCTATGAAACTACACAGGACTAGGATGGGGACATAGAAGAGGCTAGTGGACAAGCTATTTGGGCCAGAGAAGGATTTTGCCAATGCAAATGCAAACTGATGCCAAATCTGGTCATGCACAACAGGTGCTTGATGAAATGCGAGAAGCTTCCAATGAGCCTTTATGTCCAACCAACTCTCTAGATCGGGGTCTCTCTAGGTGTTAGCAATGGTGATGAGGTTAGTTTGGCAAAAAGCAAAACTAGCTAATGCAATAATTTGAAAAACACATTTCTGGACAGAATCTTGATGGTATTATCACATGCACTTAAAATCATCCAATGGGGCTCAACTCCTCGGGTTAAGGTTTTGGTAAGGGGCCATACAAGCACGCAAAATTTCAAAGCAGTTAGATCAAGGAAAAATATGGTTGTAGTGCAAAGTACCAAACTGGACGAGAATAAAACATGATTGTTATGCTAAAGTTTTCGAAAGCACATAGTGGGGTTTTTGCATAAAAGTGAATCTCATGGTATACTTGACATCCCCAAATTTTTATGGAATTTTTGAAAGATTATTTCTAGGGGTTGTCATTCAAACTCAAATCTGGACTAGATTAGAAAAGTAGTTAATGTGCTCAAAGTTTTCAAAACACTTGGGTAAGTTTTTGCACAAATGTGATCTAGGGACATCATAGCTCATCTCCAATTTTTTACAGAATTTTTAGAAGAAGTGATCACAAGGTTGCAGTGCAAAACAGCCATATAAAGAAAATATAAGTCTCTTTTGAATAAAAGAAATCTTGGTAAAATATTAAAATAAAATATCCCAAGAATTTACCAGAAGAAAAGAAATGTTTTTATGCAAGTACTTAGGTTCTAACGTAAATTATCAAAAAGATTTACCTACGGAAAACATCCTTATAAAGGAAAAGGAGTGTTTCAAAGATTAATTAAAAATCCAGAAATCCAGATTTTAAACGAACACGGCCAAAATAATATTCCCATCTAATTAAATAAAGAATTCAAAATGGTCTCAAGCAAGGGATTAAACACTAAAAGATCTTTGAAAAGCCACTTGAAATGAAAAGTTTTTTGGAAAGAGGCTTTGAAAAGAGTCATGAAGCAAATTATTCCTCAAAATTTTTGTTCCACGCAATATTTTATTTTAGAAAAATATTATTATATTTTTGGGGTGTGACAGGTGGCCAGAGGCTCATGGAACTCGTCCTGGCAGAGGGAGCGGAGCGCCGTGCGAAGCCTGAGCTCAACGTCATGGAGGCAAGCTAGCTCCGTGATTTTCCTCTCCTCGATCGCGGCTAGAGCTTTCTCCTGGGCGTCAAGGAGGGCCTTCCTCGAGGCGGCCTCCTTCTCCTGCTCTTCCAAGCGCGCTTGCTTCATGCTCAGGCTACTCGCCTCCTGGGACACCTCTCCCTCCCGGGCGGCGAGCTTGGCCTCGCGGGACTTAAGTTCCCCCCCTGCAGGCGACGCTGCTCAGCTAGCTTGGGTTGTTCTCCTTGGAGGACGTTCAGGCGGCCGTCCACCTCGTCACAATGTTCGACAGCCGCCTTGGCCTCCTTCAGTGTATTCTCATGCGCGGAACGGGCAACCTTGGCCTCCCTGTCGGCCTTCCCCATCTCGACTGCGACATTGCTCGAGGCGGTGAGGGCCGCATTCAAGACACCTTGGGTGAACACCGAGGTCTTCTAGACCTCCTCATGAAGAGTCTCCAGCGCAGGCGCTGGTGGTGCTGCCGGAGGGGCAGTGCCGTGAAGAACAGGGGGACCTGAAGACTGCTGAGCGATCGCGAGCAATGACACCTCAGGAGCGTGAGGGCCCTCGCAGGCCTGCCCCCGGGCAACGGCATCCCCGCGGTCGCTTCAGGATGCTTCGGGGGCTCGGGGGGCTCGACAACCAAGGCCAAGGAGACCGCCCCACGAGCCTCCTCTCCCCCACCTACAGACGGCAATGCGCCAACGAGAGCATGCGGGGCATCGGGAGTCGCCTTTGGCCTGACGACCGTCTTCTTCCTTTTCGCCCCCGGCGAGACGACATCCGTGGGCGTCAAGTAAAGAGGGGGGATCAGCCAAGCACGGACAATAGACACGCATGGCGTGCCCAGGAAAGTAACTTACTCTTCGATATCGCGCCATCTCTTCCTCCTCTCTGCCCCGGCGACAATAGAGGTGGCAGGGGCCCCCATGGAGGGAGGCGAGCTCGGCGCCTTGGATCTCCCGCCGATAGAGGTGGGGTGCGCCGGGGACGACCCAGCCCCGAGCTTCCGGGAAGCAAGCACACATGCAGACCGCGTGGCACGCGGGGTCAACACGGGCCCCCTGGAGTCCCCGGCCAGACGCGAGGAGGTCCCGGCGGGGGTATCACCGGTGGTATCATCATCCTCGAGCTCGCGCAGAAGGACATATTGCGAAGGGAGAGGCACGCTCGCTGGGCGGTCGTCAACGGTCTTCTTCGAGTCCCCTTCACCGGAGGTGTCGCCGGATGACACCTCCACCGGACCAGAGCCCTTAGCCGGGATGATCCCCTGCTTGTTGAAGACAGGCATCGCAGCGACCAGGTCGGCCCGGTCATCGTGACGGTATAACGGAACCAGGGCCTGAGGAAGGTCGCCAAGGTCTCCGCCCAACAAGATCGCCATGACCCTACTCAGCTCCTAAGTGGGGAGGTCCTTGGACCGAAGCCGGAGCTCGTCGTCACCAGCCCGGTACTCCCACAGGGGCCTGGAGTGTGCATGGAGAGGCGCCAGGCGCTGCGCCAGGAACTCCTTCACTATCATTTCCCTAGTCAGCCTCCTGACGCTGATGTCGCGGGAAAAGCGCTCCAGCACGGGCACAACCCGAGGGTCGGAGAGCTTCGCTGAGCTCCACGCGGAACTCTTCTCCGGCAATTCCTTCGGCTCCTCCAGCCGAGGGTTGGCATCCTTGAGGCACATAAGGACCCAACGGTGCCTGAAGTTCTCCACCTTCTTCCCTGCCTTCAAGATCACATTGCCACTCTGGGCCGCCACGAAGGAGACACACACCAACAAATGAGCGTCGTCGTGCAGGTGCAAGCTCAAAAAGTGGCGGAGGCGGGCAACCAAAGGCTGCATGGCAATGAAAGCCTCGCAGTAAAAAGCAAAGACTGACAGAAGCAAGATGGAGTTGGGCTGGAGATGAAGGGCTTGGATCCCATAGTGGTCCAAGACGGCGGTGAAGAACCGGGAGAAAGGCGGCACCAGCCCAACGTAAATACTGTGAAGGAAGAAGGGGTATACCGCCCCAGACGCGGGCCGCTCCTCTACGATGTCAGGCCAGATCAGGCTTCGCCCGTCTTTGCTGGGCTCGGCCGCGCTCGATGGAAGCACGGGGATGAGATCCGTGTCCTTGGAGAGGGCGCACTCCAGGAGCATGCCCCTCAGGCTTCTGCTTGCCGACGGGCGCCATTGCTGAACTTACAAGGAACGATGCGGTGCTGGATCTAGGGGACGCCGGTTGGAGTCGGAGACCAAAGAGGAAGGGCGAGTAGGGAAGAAGGAACGCAATAAGGTACTGAAGCTACAAGCAGGGCACCTAATAATGGGGGCAGAGATAGAGGACAAGGAGGACCCGACACCAGCCGCGTGATGCGCATCGGCCTGGCCCACAGGCATTTGAGGGCCCACGGCGCCTCATGCTGCCCCCGAGGCTCCGCCCCGAAGCCAACCCGAGCACTCCGTGGGCCCAGGGGCTACTTTCGGTGTTCTGGGAATGGGGTACCCAGACCTGCCTCCCTGTGGCCCAGGGCAGGCCCACCTCACCGGAGCAAACCGACGGGCCCGACACCGTTCAGGGTAAGGCCCTCGTGAGGGGCCAAGCCTCACGAGGAGGAGAAGCGTCAAGACCCGCAAGGGGCCTCCTCAGGACCCCTCTGGAGCGGCGAATATTCCAAGGCAAGGCCGGGTCTCAGGAGTCAAGGGTGACGCCAGGAAAGGACAAACGAGTAGCAGATGGTAGGACGGGGCAGTTTCCCCGTTGATGCAACGGGGGCGGGAGCGTACAGGGGTTCCAAAGGCATCTTCCAAAGGTTTCTCTTCTGGTGCAATGAAGCCGCCACCGCCCGCCAGTAGGGCAAACATCATCCTCGGGCCCGTCCCTGCAGCGCGGGCAGTTACTTTGTAGGCGAAGACCACCTTTGGGCAGGGGAGCATCTTCCCGTGTCCCCCTTCAAAATTGGCAGCTGTGGGATCCCTTCCCGCCGAAGCTATAAGGGAAGAGGACCCGGGCCTCCACTATAAATAGGGAGAGTAGGGTACCTGAGAGAGGGGGGGGGGGAGGATTCTGACCAGAGAGAGTTCATTCCAACTGTAGGGCAATACACCTAGCCACTTGGCCTTTGGAGGCTCGAGAGCACTGTACTAGTTCATTCACCCACCTCTGCGAGAGGCAATCAACCAAAAGCAGGAGTAGGGTTTTACGCTTCGCAATGGCCCGAACCTGCGTAAATTGTTGTGTTCAGTGCTACCCTCGCCATCGACTGAGTCTTTCATCGTTTCCATCGAGTAGTGGGCTAGGTAAGGTTGAGCCGAGAGAGATCGTCGTACACGCCCGTGAGTTTGAATCCTTAGGGTATTGCGGAGCCCGAAATCCGACAGATGCCGCCGGTGGGTCTTCGCGGGGGTTCCCTCGCGCCTGATTCGGACCTCCCGGGGACCCGCGTCGACCCCGCGTGCTACGCGGTCTGCGTGCGTGCTCGCCTCCTAGAAGTGCAAGGCTGGGTCATCCTTGGCGCATCCCTCCTCCGTCGGTGGAAAACCTGAGGCGCTGGGCTCGCCCCCCTCCGTGGGGGGTCCTGTCACTCCCGCCGGCGTGGTGGCGGCGAAGAGGAAAAGATGGATCGACCCCGAGGAGTAAGTCACTTGTCTTGGCATGCCATCTGCATTCGAAGTCCGTGCTTGGCTGATTCCCTGTTTTGCCTGATGCCTAGGGACGTCTTCTTGCCAAAGGCGAGGAGGAAGAAGTCTGGCATCAAGCCGAAGGCGGCTCCAGATGCATCGCCAGTTCTGTGCAGCGCGTTGTCACGTGCCAATGGAGAGGAGGAGGCTCACAAGGAAACCTCCCAGGCCCTGAGCGTCGCACCCCCCAAGCCCCCGAAGCGCCCTGAGGCGGCCGTGGTGACGCCGTTGCCCGAGGGGCGGGCTCTGGAGGCCCCGCGGCCTGTTGATGCACCAACACCTGCAACCTCCAGGCAGCCTTTGGAGCCCCCTATTCTTCGTGACACTGCTTCCCCGACGGCACCGTCCGTGACAATATTGGAGGCTCTCCAGGAGGAGGTCGGGAGGACCTCGGTATTCGCCCAGGGTGTCCTGAATGCAACCTTCACTGCCCTTGGCAAAGTCGCAGCCGAGATGGGGAAGGCCGAGAGGGAAGCCAAGGCCGCTCCACTGCGTGTGAGGAGGCGCTAGAGGGAGACAAGGCGACGGCCGAACGCTACGAAGAGGTGGAGGCCCACCTATAGGTCCTTCGAGGGGAGCAGGACAAGCTAGCCAAGAAGCACCGCTTGTAGGAGGAGGAGCTTAAGGCCCGCGAAGCCAAGCTCACCGCCCGGGAGGAAGAGCTATCCCAGGAGGTGAGTCCCTTGGAAGAGCGGGAGAAGGAGGCCGCCTCGAGGAAGGCCCTCTTTGATTCCGAGGAGAAATCCCTCACGGCGGTCGAGGAGAAGAAGGCCGTGGAACTGGCCTGCTTCCCCGACATTGAGCTTGAGCTTCGCATGGCGCTTCGCTCCCTTTGCCGGGACGGGTACGACGAGCCTTTGGCCACCTCGGAGGACGGCTTTGCCTCACTCGCGAAGAAGCTCATCGTGGTGCTGGAGGACGTCGCGATGCAAGTGGACAAGATCTTGGACAACGAGTGCCCCGGCCTTTTCTTCGCGGCTGTGACTCGCGTCTTCAGCCACCTTCATCTGCGCGAGCCGAGATTTAATCTCGGCTCCATGATCTTGTCGGTCCCCGCTGAGGCCCGCGACCGTGCTGTGAAGTCGGCGAAGGGCTCCTTGGAGGCATTGGTGAGGAGGTTCGCCCGCGTCGCAGCTCCTTCATCTCCAGGTGCCGCTGAAGCCCACGACGGGGAAGATAGCGCTTCTGTCGTCGACGACCAGCCCCGTGTGGAGGGGGCGACCGGCGGTGGCTCCTCCTGATTCATTGTCCCTGTCTTTTCCCTGCAATGCACATCGTGCCTTGTGGAGGCGTTAAACTTATTTGCGTTTTCATGAACTTGTCAAGGCTTGTAATAACTGAATGTTTGAATGTTTTCTTCGGCTCGTTCCTGTCATGTGTGTTGTGTTACTCTGCGTCGGCAGGGCCCACCCCGCAGATACCTCCCCGCGATTGGACCGACCGGAAACCAAGGACAACCCAAAGGGGGAAGGGGCTACGAGCGCAGTTAGGCCCATGAGTCGTGATGCTCAGGAGTCCCCCTTGATGCGCGAGCTACCCTCATGAGGGGAACGTGACGAGGGTTGTTGCTAACGGCAGTCCCCCGCAACGACACTAGAAGAATGTTGTTGACGTGTCCCTGACTTGATGCCTTTGCGACAAGAGAGCCAGAACTGCTCCGAGTTGCTCAACAATTAGCAATTGTCTTGCAATGGCCCACCAGCGCGTGGGTTCGCGGCAGTTTTTGAGGGTAGAGTATTCAACCCAAATTTGTTGGTTTGCCAGGCAGGAGGTGAGAGCATACTCTCGAATATTAGTAGCTGAATGTGTTAGATTCAACCACACCTGAAAGATTAGTACCTGCAAGCAAAGTATTAGCAGCAAAGTAGTATGATAACAACGGTGCCAGAAATGATCTGTTGACGGCAAACTATTCCTAACTGTTGTATCAATGGTGCCAGAAGTTGCCCGTAGATGGAAATAGTCTTTTCCCATCAACATCGAGCGAACAAGTATTGTAGCAGGTAGCAGCAGTGTAACGAGTAATAGCAGTGGCAAGGAACAGCAATAGTGACAGTAGTAGCAAGTAGCAAGAAAAAGAGGTATGTGAAATAGAGGTATGTCCACAAACTAAACCTATCATTTTTATTCTAAGCAAAATAAAGTGAAAGCTTAAAACAGAGGTATGTGACTCTTTGATTCATCCATTTCATGGTCATCGAAAGAAATCCGTCAATGGGGTTGCTCAAATCCTCATGACAAAACTTTCTCGAATCGCAAGAGAGAACGGAGAATTTTCGAATAGCCACTAAGTCACCTCAATGGGGATATGAATCTCCCCAACAAGCAAATCGCACTTTATCTTGACACGAGGAATAGAGCATTCAAAGCCCCTAATAAGAATCGATGAAGTTTTTTCGATATCATTGATGCAATGTACTTGATATCGTTTCTTCAGAAAGTGCACGGTATGCTCATTACCGTTGAAATGGAAAGTGACATTGCCTTTGTTACAATCTATAACAGCCCCTGCAGTGTTTAAAAGGGTCTTCCGAGGATGACAGCCATGGCATCGTCCTCGGGAATATCCAAGATAACAAAGTCTATTAAGATAGTGGTGTTAGCAACCACAACGGGCACATCCTCGCAAATGCCAACAGGGAAAGCACTTGATTTGTCGGCCATTTGGAGAGAAATTTTAGTGGGTGTCAACTTATCCAGTTCAAGTCTACGATAAAGAGAGAGAGGCATAACACTAACACCGGCTCCAAGGTCACATAAGGCAGTTCTTACGTAGTTTAATTTAATGGAGCAAGGTATAGTGGGCACTCCGGGGTCACCAAGTTTCTTAGGAGTTCCACCTTTGAAAGTGTAATTGGCAAGCATGGTGGATATCTCAAGATCTGGTATCTTCCGTTTATTGGTCACGATTTTTTTCATGTACTTGCATATGGAGACATTTTGAGAATATCAACTAACCGCATCTGTAGAAAGACGGGTCTTATCATTTTAATAAAGCGCTCAAAATCCTCATCATCCTTTTCTTGGATGGCTTAGGAGGAAAGGGCATAGGTCTCTGAACCCATGGCTCCCTTTCTACCATGCTTCCTAACAGTGAAGTCATTCTTATCGTATCTCTTAGGTTGTGGGTTATCAGGATTAACCGTAGGTTCAATCTCCACATCCTTATCATTGCTAGGTTGAGCATTATTGTGAACATCGCTGTCCATATTATCACCAGGTTCATGTTCATCACCAGATTGTGTTTCTGCATCAGACGCTGAAATATCATTTGGTTCTTCAAGTGTGACAGTATTTGGTGAACTAACATGCAGGTTTCTATCATCCTTCTTCTTCTCCTTAGGATGACTGGGTGTATCTGCATTAATTCCTTGAGAATCTTGATCAATTCTCTTAGGATCACCCTCAGGATACAAAGGTTCATGAGTCATTTTGCCTCCTCTAGTAATGACTCTGACAGAGTTGTCATTTAATTCATTGAGCAAGTCATTTTGAGCTTTAAGCACTTGTTCTACCTGAGTAGTAATCATAGAGGCATGTTTACTCAGAAGCTTCAGATCATTGACATTTCTGTCTACACAAGCACTTAAATGATTAAGCATACGAGTACTTTGTTCCAAATGTCTGCTAACATAATCATTGAAACTCTGTTGTTTGACAACAAAGTTATCAAATTCATCAAAGCATAGGCTAGCAGGTTTATCAAAAGGAATATCACTCTCAACAAACCTACGCAGAGAATTTACTTTTACTACCTGTATCGGGTTATGGAGACCATGGATCTCTTCGATAGGTGGTAGATTTTTGACATCTTCAGATCTAATGCCTTTCTCTTGCATAGATTTCTTGGCTTCTTGCATATCTTTTGGACTGAGGAATAGAATACCTCTTTTCTTCAGAGTTGGCTTAGGAGGTGGTTCGGGAATAGTCCAAGCATTATCGTTGATCAAGATGTTATTCAGTAGAGTCTCGGCTTGTTCTACAGTTCGTTCCCTAAAATCACAACCGGCACAACTATCTAGATGGTCTCTAGAAGCATCGGTAATTCCGTTATAGAAGATATCAAGTATCTCGTTCTTCTTAAGAGGGTGATCAGGCAAAGCATTCTGTAGCTGGACGAGCCTCCCCCAAGCTTGTGGGAGACGATCTTCTTTGAGTTGAGCAAAGTTGTATATTTCCTGCAAGGCAGCTTGTTTCTTATGGGCATGGAAATATTTCTCACAGAAGTAATAGACCATATTCCGGGGACTACTCACATATCCAGGAGCAAGAGAAGTGAACCTGGCTTTAGCGTCATCCTTCAGAGAGAAAGGAAACAACTTAAGGATATAGTAGTGACGGATCTTCTCATCACTCGTGAAAAGGGTGGCTATATCGTGTAGTTTGGTAAGATGGCCTACGACCGTCTTAGACTCATAAACGTGGAAAGGATCAGATTCGACTAGAGAGATTATCTCGGGGTCGATAGATAATTCATAATCCTTATCGTTGATAATGATAGGTGAAGTGGCAAACTTCGGGTCGTATTTCATCCTAGCTTTCAGAGATTTTTCCTTCCACTTGAGAAGTAATTTCTCAGCGTCATAGGTATCCTTACACGCAAGAAAATCCTCAGCTATCTCTCCCTCCATAACGTAACCCTCAGGTATATTAGGCAATTCATATCTAGGAGAGCTAGAACTAGCAGGGGCAAAAGCAGGTTCTATCTCAATAGTATCAGCAGTTTCAGAAGCATCACGAGCATTGGCAGTAACTCTAGCAATATGAGCATCAAGGAACACCCCTAGTGGCACATCAGGCAAAATAGTATCTCTAACAGTATCAAGCATAGCATCATCAGGCAAAATAGCATCTCTAGCATCATCAGGCAAAGCAGTATCGGGCATAACATCTCTAGCAGTATCAGCCATAGCATCTCGAGCAGTATCAGGCATAACATTATGAAGCACAGGCGACATATCAAGATTTCTAGCAGGAGGTGATGTCGCAAACTTACTCATAACTGAAGGTGAATCAAGTGCAGAGCTAGATGGCAGTTCCTTACCTCCCCTCGTAGTTGAGGGCAAGATTTTGGTTTTTGGATCTTTCAAATTCTTCATAGTGATCAGCAGATATAAATCCCAAGTGACTCAGAGAATATAGCAATCCTCCTCGGCAATGGCGCCAGAAAAATGCTGCAAACGACAGTCCCCGGCAACGATACTAGAAGAATGTTGTTGACGTGTCCCTGACTTGATGCCTTCGCGACAACAGAGCGAGAACTGCTCCGAGTTGCTCAACAATTAGCAATTGTCTTGCAATGGCCCACCAGCACGTGGGTTCGCGGCAGTTTTCGAGGGTAGGGTATTCAACCCAACTTTGTTGGTTCGCCAGGCAGGAGGTGAGAGGATACACTCGAGTATTAGCAGATGAATGTGTCAGATTCAACCACACCTAAAAGATTAGTATCTGCAAGCAAAGTATCAGCAGCAAAGTAGTATGATAACAACGGTGCCATAAATGATTTGTTGATGGCAGACTATTCCTAACTATGGCGCCAAAAGTTGCCCATAGACGGAAATAGTCTTTTCCCGTCAACGTCGAGCGAACAAGTATTGTAGCACGTAGCAGCAGTGTAACGAGTAACAGCAATGGCAAGGAACATCAGTAGTGACAGCAGTAGCAAGTAGCAACAGTAGCAATAGCAGCAGAGCAAAACAAGTAACAGCAACAGAGCAAAACAAGTAACAGCAGCAGAGTAAAACAAGTAATAGCAACAGAGTAAAACAAGTGACAGCAGCAGTGGGACAAACTCGTAGGCAATGGGTCGGTGATTCGTTTGGATGATATTCATCATGCAACAGTTATAACACGGAGAGATATGTGGCTAGCTCCCGTTCGTCAATGTGATGTAGGCATGCATTCCGTGTGTAGTCATACGTGCTTAGGGAAAAGAACTTGCATGACATCTATTGTCCATCCCTCCCGTGGCAGCGGGGTCCAAAAGGATACTACGGGATATGAAGGTTCTCCTTTTAATAAAGAACTGGAACAATGCATTAGCACTTGGTGAACACATGAACTCCTCAAACTATGGTCATCACCGGGAGTGGTTCCAGTTATTGTCACTCCGGGGTTGCCGGGTCATAACACATAGTAGGTAACTACAACTTGCAAGATCGGATCTAAAACACACATATATTGGTGACATTATAATAATTCCAGATCTGAAATCATGGCACTCGAGCCCTAGTGACAAGCATTAAGCATGGCAAAGTAGTAGCAACATCAATCTCAGAACATAGTGGATACTAGGGATCAATCCCCGTCAAAACTAACTCGATTACATGATAGATCTCATCCTACTCATCACCGCCCAGCGAGCCTACGAATAGATTACTCACGAACGATGAAGAGCTTCATGGAATTGGAGAGGGAAGAAGGTTGATGATGACGATGGAGACGATTTCCCCTCTCCGGAGCCTAAAACGGACTCCAGATCTGTCCTCCAGATGAAGAAGAGGATGTGGCGGCGCCTCCATATCGCAAACGCGACGAAATCTTCTCTTCTGATTTTTTCGGGACAAAAGTGAATTTATAGAGCTGAGTTTGGGGACGGCAGAGCCACATGGGACCCACATTTTTATTGCCGTGGCCAGGGGGTGGCCGCGGCAACTGGGCTTGTGGCCCACTGGCCTATCCCCTCCGGTGGATCCTTGCGCAGGTATTTTTCATATTTTCCAGAAAAATTCTCCGTAAATTTTCAGGACGTTCCGAGAACTTTCATTTCTGCACAAAAACAACACCATGGCAATTCTGCTGAAAACAGCGTCAGTCCGGGTTAGTTCCATTCAAATCATGCAAATTAGAGTCCAAAACAAGGGCAAAAGAGTTTGGAAAAGTAGATACGATGGAGACGTATCAGTTGTCAACTTTAGAACACTTTCAGCACTCCGCGTCGGCACGGCCCGACCCGCGCGTACCTCCCTGCGATTGAACCGACCAGAAACCAAGGACAGCCCAAAGGGGGAAGGGGCTACGAGCATAGTTTGGCCCCTGAGTCGTGATGCTTAGGGGTCCACCTTGACGTTCGAGCAATTCCAATGTCCCTCCTAAGTGAACTGAGGTGGCTTGTTGAGCACACTAGGCTCTGCGTTGGCAGGGCCCGCCCAGCGTGTACCTCCCCGTGATTGAACCGACCGGAAACTAAGGACGGCCCAAAGGGTGAAGGGGCTACGGCCAAAGTTAGGCCCCTGAATCGCGATGCTCAAGGGTCCCCCTTGACATACCACTGGCTCCGTACCTTTAGATTTTTGCCCCACGCACCGGGCGTGGGCATATTTGCAGGTGGACTGTGCTGATCTCCTTGCCGCCGCGGGTGTAGCCATTGCTGGGCTCTGTTGGTGCCAGCTGCGGGCACACACATTGGCGGACTGCGTTGGAGCCAGCTGAGGGCATAGTCACTCGCAGACTGTGTTGGTGCCTGTGGAGGGCATAGTCATTGGTGGATTGTGTTGATTGCCTCCATTTGTATCCAGCTCGGAGCATAGGTCTTCCACTACTCATGGGTGGACCCCTCCGTGTCTTCAGGGGGCCGTGGGCATATACATCCTCGGCTCGTTATTATGTGAGAGTGTCACGGTAGGGGTGTATATGGGAGGTCGCAAGGATGCTTTGGCCTCACGAGTGTCCCTACCCCCGAGTCATTGGTGGACTGAGCTTCTCCCCAACGTGGAGCATAGGGCTGCCACTAGGCGTGGGATGGACCCCTCCGTGTCCTTGGAGGGCCCTGGGCAAATATAGCCTCGACCCATTATTACATGAGAGTGTCACAGTGGGGGTGTATCTAGGAGGTCGCGAGGACGCTTTGGCCTCGCGAGTTTCCCTACCCCCGAGTCATTGGTGGACTGAGCTTCTTTTGGGTCATTGGTAAACCCTGTTGATTTCTTTTCTTTGGGAGTGAGATTGGGTGTTTGATGTCTCAGGCTGCCTGCAAGGATAAGCATCGACCGGAGCCCCCATGTGGGGGTTGACCTCCCAAAGAAATAAGCAAGGCAGAACATTAGGGTTCGAAGCGGGTGATATAGAAACAACTGAAAGTCGCTTAAATGAAAGTAGCGGTTGGGAGTGCCCTAAGCTCCCGGAGACCGCATGGCCTTGTGGGCGTCCCCGGACAAGGTGAGCCAAAAAGTTACGTGGCAGCAGCCAACAAAAAGTCACCTGGTAGCCATGCCGCTGAAGTGCCGAAAGCGCCATCGTTGTCCGATCTCCTATCTCTGCGGTCGCGACCCTCACGGGTCCACCATCTCCTGAGGCTCGGGGCCTTCGCTCGGCCCGAGCGCCTCCTCCTCCCCGACACGCCCCAGCGGGCCAGGCATGAGCATGGCCCGCTGGAGCCGCTGATAGGTGGTAGCCGCGTTTTCCAGCCCGAAGGGCATGTGTGCACCGGCGCGTGGGTACACCCACCGGTGCTCAATCGACGCGGGCTAGAAAGGTCCTTGGGCCGCGGCTCTGTCGATTGCGGGCGCGTTGATGCAGACTTGAGGCTGGTCGACCGTGCCATCGACGGTGGCTGTGATTGCTGGTGCAGGGCAGCCCCCGCCTCACACGGCTTGGGCTTATCGAAGTTCTCGGATTACTGTGATGACATACTCGTGAGAGCTGAGATGGCGCGCGTTGGTGCTCGCCCTCGAGTTATGCTCGAGCACCTCCCTTGCCTCACTGTCCAAGCCGGGGATCTCCTTGGTGGGAGCCCCCAGGCCCGACCCAAGGGCGGCGCCGATCGCGCCTTCCTATGCGATGGGGGGCAGGGCCTCGTCCCCCGGCACGGAGCCCGTAGTGCCCGGCGCGCTCCATGGGGAGGAGTTCCTTCTTCGTCTTGCATGGGTCCTCGCGAGGCAGTTCTTCTTCTTCGTCGTCCGAGCGCTCTGCTTCCGCTGTGCAGTAAGCGTGCTCGAGTGCACATACAACATCCTTCTTGTCGCAGTCAATGGTGATGACGCTGCCGCTCCCCGACATCTTGAGGACGTTGTATCCATGGTGGGTCACTGCCATGAACATGGCGAGAGCCAGGTATCCAAGGATCGCATTGTACGACAGGTGGATGTGCGCGACATCGAAGACGATGACCTTAGTATGGTAGTTTTTGCGCTCGTCGAAGGTGACTGGCAGGTGCACCTGCCCGATAGGCATGGTGGACCCCTCCGTGACTCCTGAGAAGGGCTTGGTCGGCAGGAGCTATGCGTACGACAGCTGGAGTTTCTCAAAGGTTTCGACCGAGAGGACGTTGAGCCCCGCCGCTCCACTGTCAATAAGGGTTATGGTGTCGAGGAGGTTGCTGATGGTCGGGGTGCACATCATGGGGAGCTTGCTCGCCATGAACAAGCACCCGAGCTGATCGCTATGATCAAAGGCGATGGTGGTCTGGGACTAGTTGAGGTGGCGCATCACTCCAGGCTTCGGGAGAGCGGCGTTAACCTGCCGTGCAAACTGCTTGAAGGCGCGGTTGAAGGCTGGGGTCTGGGCGCCACCCAAGATGGAGGCCACCGCCCTGACCTCCTGGAAGCCCCCAGCCGCATCGTCCTGCCTGTCTTCATCCCTTCTCCTGGGTGGCGGAGGAAGATGAGGCAACCCATCCTCACGAAGGCAGACCTCACGAGGCTGGCCGCGTCATTGCTGTTGCGGAACGTTGCATGGGAAACGAAAATTTTCCTACGCACACGAAAACCTATCATGGTGATGTTCATCTACGAGAGGGAGATTGGATCCACATACCCTTGTAGATCGCTAAGTGGAAGCATTAATAAACACGGTTGATGTAGTGGTACGTTTTCATGATCCGTCCCACGAACCGTCCCATGATCCGTCCCACGAACTGTCTCGCGATCCGCCCCACGATCCGTCCCGATCAAGTGCCGAACGGACGACATCTCCGCGTCCCGCACACATACAACTCGATGACGATCTCCTCCTTCTTGATCTAGCAAGTGAGACGGGGAAGTAGATGAGTTCTCTGGCAGCGTGACGGCGCACTGGTGATGGTGATGATCTATTCCTGCAGGGCTCCGCCCGAGCTACGCAGAAAACCGATCTAGAGGAAGAACTACGAAGTAGAGGTTTAGAGTTGCACGTGGCAAAGTTGTGTCTCAAAATCCCTAAACCTCTACTATATAGAGGAGGAGGGAGGAGGAAGACTTGGCGCCACAAGGGAAACTCCCTTGGGTCGGTCGAAGTGGAGGAGGGAGGAGTCCTCCTCCAATTCCACTTGGATTAGGACTCCTTCCTTATTTTCCCACCTCTTTTTGGATTTTCCACTTTTTCCTCATGGGCTTTCCTTGGATGACTTTGTTAGCCCATTATGCCTTATTGCGGATCAATAAACCCATGTGGAACCCTTGGGGCATGGTGGGCCCACCCAGTGGGCCCCCAGAACCCATTCGTCACTCTCGGTATGTGCCGGCAATGCCCGAAAACGTTCTGAAATCCAAATACTAAGTTCCTATATATCAATATTTGTTTCTGGAGCATTCCAGAACTCCTTGTGACGTCCGGTATCTCATCCGGGACTCCGAACAAAAAATTCGGTCACCAACACATATAACTCAACTATAATGAAACGTCACCGAACGTTAAGTGTGCAGACCCTGCGGGTTCGAGAACTATGCATGCATGACCTGAGACACTCTCTGGTCAATAACCAACAACGGGACCTGGATGTCCATATTGGTTCCTACATATTCTACGAAGATATCTATCGGTTGAACCTCTATGTCAAGGATTCATAGAATCCGGTATACTATTCCCTTTGTCCTTTCGGTATGTTACTTGCCGGAGATTCGATCATTGGTATCTCTATACCTAGTTCAATCTCGTTACCGGCAAGTCTCTTTACTCGTTCCGTAATACCAGATCCCGTAACTAACTCTTTAGTCACATTGCTTGCAAGGCTTATATGTGATGTTGTATTACTGAGTGGGCCCCGAGATACCTCTCCCTCACACGGAGTGACAAATCCCAATCTTGATCCATGCCAACTCAACAGACACCTTCGGAGATACCTGTAGAGCACCTTTATAGTCACCCAATAACGTTGTGACGTTTGATACACACAAGGTATACCTCCGTTGTTAGTGAGTTACATGATCTCATGGTCGTAGGAATGAATACTTGACACGCAGAAAACAATAGCAAGAAAATGACACGATCACATGCCACGTTTATAGTTTGGGTCTTGTCCATCACATCATTCTCCCAATGATGTGATCCAGTCATCAAGTGACAACACTTGTATATGGTTAGAAAACCTTAACCATCCTTGATCAACTGGCTAGTCAACTAGAGGCTTACTAGGGACATAGTTTTGTCTATATATCCACACATGCATTTATGTTTTCATTCAATACAATTATAGCATGGATAATAAACGATTATCTTGAAACAGGATATATAATGATAACTACTTTATCATTGCCTATAGGGTATATTTCCAACAGTCTCCCACTTGCACTAGAGTCAATTATCTAGTCTCACATCGCTATGTTATTTACATTGGAATGAACCTAACACTCATACAATTCTGGTGTTGATCATGCTTCGCTTGTGGAAGAGGTTTAGTCAGTGGATCTGCAACATTCAGATCTGTGTGCACTTTGCAAATATTTACGTCCTGTCCTTCGACATAGTCACGGATGAGGTTGAAGCGTCGTTTGATGTGTCTGGTCTTCTTGTGAAACCTTGGTTACTTGGCTAGAGCAATGGCACCAGTATTGTCACAGAACAAAGTTATTGGGTTTAGTGCGCTCGGCACAACTCCAAGATCCGTCATGAACTACATCATCCAGACACCCTCCTTACCCACCTCCGAGACAGCCATGTACTCCGCTTCACATGTAGAATCTGCTCCGACGCTTTCCTTGGAACTGCCCCAGCTTACTGCACCCCCATTGAGAATAAGAATGTATCCGGTTTGAGACTTAGAGTCATCTGAATCAGTGTCAAAGCTTGCATCGACGTAACCATTTACGACGAGCTGTTCGTCACCTCCATAAACGAGAAACATTTCCTTAGTCCTTTTCAGGTACTTTAGCATATTCTTGACCGCTGCCCAGTGTTCCACTCCTGGATCACTTTGAAACCTGCCTGCCATACTTATGGCCAGGCTGACGTCCGATCTTGTGCACAACATTGTATACATGATAGACCCTACGGCTGAATCATAGGGGACGGTACTCATATTTTCTCTATCTTCTGCAGTTACTGGACATTGAGTCTTACTCAACTTTATAACTTGTAACACAGGAAAGAACCCTTTCTTGGATTGTTCCATTTCGAACTTCTTCAAAACATTCTCAAGGTATGTGCTTTGTGAAAGTCCTATCAGGTGTCTCGATCTATCTCTATAGATCTTAATACCTAATATGTAATCAGCTTCTCCCAGGTCTTTCATTGAAATCTTATGTTCAAGTAATCCTTTACGCTCTCCAAAAACTCCACACTGTTTCCAATTAGAAATATGTCATCCACATATAATATTAGAAACGCTACAAAGCTCCCACTCACTTTATTTTATATACAAGATTCTCCTACAACTTGTATAAACCCAAATGCCTTGATCACCTCATCAAAGGGCTTATTCCAACTCTGAGATGCTTGCACCAGTCCATAAATGGATCGCTGGAGCTTGCATACTTTGTCAGTATTCTTTGGATCGAAAAAACCTTCGGGTTGCATCATATACAACTCTTCCTTAAGAAACCCATTAAGGAACACCATTTTGACATCCATCTGTCAGATTTCATAATCGAAAAATGCAGCTATTGCTAACATGATTCAGACGGATTTAAGCATCGTTACCGGTGGGAATGTATCATCGTAGTCAACTCCTTGAACATGTGAAAAACCCTTTGCCACAAGTTGAGCTTTATAAACGGTCACATTACCGTCCGCATCCGTCTTCTTCTTAAAGATCCATTTGTTCTGAATAGCCTTGCGACCTTCAGGTAATACTTCCAAAGTCCACACTTTGTTTTCATACATAGATCCTATCTCGGATTTCATGGCCTCTAACCATTTGTTGGAATCTGGGCCCACCATTGCTTCTCCATAATTCGCAGGTTCATTGTTGTCTAACAACATGATAGATAAGACAGGATTCCCGTACCACTCAGGAGCAGTACGTGATCTTGTCAACCTACGAGGTCCGATAGTAACTTGATCCGAAGCTTCATGATCATCATCATTAGCTTCCTCCTCAACTGGTGTTGCCTCGACAGAGATTTCCCTCTTCCCCGCGCCACCATCCTATTGAAGCAGAGGTTCCACAACCTAATCAAGTTCTATCTTCCTCCCACTCAATTCTTTTGAGAGAAACTCTTTCTCAAGAAAAGCCCCGTTCTTAGCAATAAACACATTGCCCTCGGATCTGAGATAGAAGGTGTACCCAACTGTATCTTTTGGGTAACCTATGAAGACACACTTTTCTGCTCTGGGTTTCAGCTTTTTTGGCTGAAGCTTTTTGACATAAGCATCACATCCCTAAACTTTAAGAAACGACAACTTTGGCTTCTTGCCATACCATAGCTCATATGGTGTCGTCTCAACGGATTTTGATGGTGCCCTATTTAAAGTGAATGCAGTTGTCTCTAATGCATAGCCCCAAAACAATAATGGCAAATCGGTAAGAGACATCATAGATCGCACCATATCTAAGAAAGTACGATTACGACGTTCGGACACACTATTACGCTGTGGTGTTCCATGCGGTGTCAACTGTGAATCGATTCCACATTGTCTTAAGTGAGTACCAAACTCGTAACTCAGATATTCGCCCCCTCGATCAGATTGTAGGAACTTGATCTTCTTGCTATGATGATTTTCAACTTCACTCTGAAATTGTTTGAACTTTTCAAACATTTCAAACTTGTGCTTCATCAAGTATATATATTTCCATATCTAATCAAATCATAAGTGAAGATGAGAAAACAACGACATCCGCCGCGCGCCTCCACACTCATTGGTCCGCACACATCATGTATGATTTCCAACAAGTCACTTGCATGCTCCATTGTTCCAGAGAACGGAGTCTTAGTCATCTTGCCCATGAGGCATGGTTCGCACGTGTCAAGTGATTCAAAATCAAGTGACTCGAAAAGCCCATCAACATGGAGTTTCTTCATGCGCTTTATATCAATATGACCTAAGCGGTAGTGCCACAAAAAGGTGGCGATATCATTGTTAACTCTACATGTTTTGGTCTCAATATTATGGATATGTGTGTCATCACAATCAAGATTCAATATGAACAAACCCCTCACATTGGGTGCATGACCATAAAAGATATTACTCATATAAATAGAACAACCATTATTCTCTAACTTAAATGAGTAACCGTCTCACAATAAACAAGATCCAGATATAATATTCATGAATAACGCATGCACTAAATAACAATTATTTAAGTTCATAACTAATCCCAATGGTAACTGAAGTGAGGCTGAGCTGACGGCGATTGAATCAACCTTGGAACCATTTCCCACGTGCATCGTCACTTCATCCTTCGCCAGCCTTTGTTTATTCCGCAGTTCCTCCTTCGAGTTGCAAATGTGAGCAACATGACCGGTATCAAATACCCAGGCACTACTACGAGAGTTGGTTAAGTACACACCCATAACATGTATATCACATATACCTTGTTTGGCGTTGGCCGCCTTCTTATCAGCAAAATACTTGGGGCAGTTGCGCTTCCAGTGACCCATCTCCTTCCAATAATATCACTCAGTTTCCGGCTTAGGTCCAGCCTTGGGTTTCTTTGTCGGAGGGGCAATAGTTTTGCCTCTCTTATTGGAGTGACCCTTCTTGCCTTTGTCGTTTTTCTTGAAACCAGTGGTCTTATTGACCATCAGCACTTGATGTTCTTTCCGGATTTCAGACTCTGCGACTTTCAGCATCGCAAATAACTCGTGGGTGACTTATTCATCCCTTGCATGTTATAGTTCAACACAAAGATCTTATAGCTACGTGGAAGTGATTGAAGAATTCTGTTAGTGATAGCCTCTTGCGGGACTTCAACCCCCAGCTCAACTAGATGGTTTGAGTACCTAGACATTTTGAGCACATGTTCACTTACAGACGAGTTCTCCTCCATTTTGCAAGCATAGAATTTATCGGAGGTCTCACACCTCTCGATCTGGGAATTCTTCTCAAAGATAAACTTCAACTCCTGGAATATCTCATATGCTCCATGACGGTCAAAGCATCGTTGAGGTCCCGGTTCTAAGCCATACAAGAATGCACATTGAACTACCGAGTAGTCCTCCTTACGTGCTTGCCAAGCGTTCAAAACATCTTGTTCAGACGTAGCGGGTGGTTCATCTCCTAGCGCTGCATCAAGGACATAATTCCTTTCCCCAACTTGTAGGATAAGCCTCAGATTACAAGCCCAGTCTACAATGTTGATACTATCATCTTTTAGCTTAGCTTTCTCTAGGAACGTATTGAAATTCAGGGTTGCTACTACGTGAGCCATTGATCTACAACATAAAATATTCTAAAGTTTACTTATACTATGTTCAAGACAATTATAGTTCAGCTAATCATATTACTAATAAACTGCCACTCAAATAGACACTCCTCTTGTTATTTGAGTGTCGCATGATCCAAATTCACTATCTCAAGTCCGATCATCACGTGAGTTGAGTGTAGTTTCAGTGCTAAACATCTCTATGTTAATCCTATCAACCATACGATTCATGCTCGACCTTTCAGTCTCTTGTGCTCCGAGGCCATGCATGTACATGCTAGGCTCGTCAAGTTTAACCCGAGTGTTCCGCGTGTGCAACTGTTTTGCACCCGTTGTATGTGAACGTTGAGTCTATCACACCCGATCATCACGTGGTGTCTCGAAACGACGAACTGTCGCAACGGTGCACAGTCGGGGAGAACACAATTTCATCTTGAAATTTAAGTGAGGGATGACCTTATAATTCTACCGTCGTTCTAAGCAAGATAAGGAGCATATAAGGATTAACATCACATGCAATTCATAAGTGGCATGATATGGCCATGATCTTGTGCTTCTTGATCTCCATCACCAAAGCACCGGCATGATCTTCATCGTCAGCGGCGCCACACCATGATATCCATCATCGTGCCGCCATCGAGGTTGTCGTGCTATCTATGATATTACTACTAAAGCTACAACCTAGCAATATAGTAAACACATCTGCAAACACAAACGTTAGTTTAAAGACAACCCTATGGCTCCTGCCGGTTGCCGTAGCATCGACGTGCAAGTCGATATTTAACTATTACAACATGATAATCTCATGCATGCAATATATCACATCATGTCTCTGGCCATATCCATCACATGCATACCCTGCAAAAACAAGTTAGACGTCCTCTAATTTGTTGTTGCATGTTTTACGTGGCTGCTATGGGTATCTAGTATGATCGAATCTTACTTACGCAAAGCCACAACGGTGATATGCAAATTGCTAATTAACCTTTCTCCAAGGACCGCCTCGGTCAAATCCGATTCAACTAAAGTTGAAGAAACAGACACCCGCCAGTCATCTTTATGAAACAAGTTGCATGTTAGTCGATGAAACCGGTCTCTCGTAAGCGTACGAGTAAGGTTGGTCCGGGCCGCTTCAATCCAACTATACCGTCGAATTGAGAAAAGACTAAGGAGGGTAGCAAATCGAACATCAATGCCCACAAAAACTTTTGTGTTCTACTCGAGATTACATCTACGCATGAACCTACCTCATGAGGCCACTGTTGGGGAACGTTGCATGGGAAACAAATTTTTTTCTACGCATACGAAGACCTATCATGGTGATGTTCACCTACGAGAGGGAGATCGTATCCACATACCCTTGTAGATTGCTAAGCGGGAAGCGTTAAGAAACGCAGTTGATGTAGTGGAATAGCTTCATGATTCAAATCACCGTCGTCCTACAATCCGTCCCGATCTAGCACCAAACGGACGACACCTACGCGTTCATCACACGTACAGATCGATGACGATCTCCGCCTTCTTGATCCAGCAAGAGAGACAGGGAAGTAGATGAGTTCTCCGGCAGCGTGACGGCGCGCCGGTGATGGTGATGATCTATTCCTACAGGGCTCCGCCCGAGCTCCGCAGAAATCCGATCTAGAGGAAGAACTACGAAGTAGAGGTTTAGGGTTGCACGTTTCAGAGTTGTTTCTCAAAAACCCTAAAACCTCTAGTATATATAGGAGGTAGGGAGGGGCTAGCCTTGAGGCTCAAGGGAGCCCCAAGGGCGCCGGCCGAAGGGAGGAGGAGGGACTCCTACTCCAATTCGGTTTGGAAGGAGGAGTCCCTTCCTTCCTTCCTAGCTCCTCTTTTTTTCTTTTCTCCTTTGATTTTTCCCTTGGCCGAAATAGTCCTATTGGGCTGGCCTCACCAGCCCACCAAGGGCTGGTGCGCCACCCATGGGCCTATTAGGTTCTCTCCCGGGTGGGTGGCCCCTCTCGGTAAAAAGCCGGAACCCATTCGTCACTCCCGGTACACTACCGGTAATGCGTGAAATATTTTCGGAAGCCAAATGAAACAATCCTATATATCAATCCTCATGTCCGGACCATTTCAGAAACCCTTGTGACGTCCTTGATCTCATCCGGAATCCAAACAAAAGTTCGGTCTCCAACAGCTATAACTCATCTATACCAAAACGTCACCGAACCTTAAGTGTGCAGACCCTGCGGGTTCAAGAACTATGCAGACATGACCTGAGACACTCCCGGTCAATATCCAATAGCGGGATCTGGATGTCCATATTGGATCCTACATATTCTATGAAGATCTTATCGGTTGAACCTCTGTGCCAAGGATTCATATAATCCCGTATACCATTCCCTTTGTCCTTCGGTATGTTACTTGCCCGAGATTGGTATGTTACTTGCCCGAGATTTGATCGTCGGTATCCCTATACCTATTTCAATCTCGTTACCGGCAAGTCTCTTTACTCATTCCATAATACAAGATCCCGTGACTAAAACTTTAGTCACATTTCTTGCAAGGCTTATATGTGATGTTGTATTACTGAGTGGGCCCCGAGATAACTCTCCATCACACGGAGTGACAAATCCCAGTCTTGATCCATGCTAACTCAACAGATACGTTCGGAGATACCTGTAGAGCACCTTTATAGTCACCCAGTAACGTTGGGACGTTTGATACACACAAGGTATTCCTCCGGTGTTAGCGAGTTACATAATCTCATGGTTATAGGAATGAATACTTGACACACAGAAAACAATAGCAACAAAATGACACGATGACATGCTACGTTTATAGTTTGGGTCTTGTCCATCACATCATTCTCCCAATGATGTGATCTAGTCATCAAGTGACAACCCTTGTATATGGTCAGAAAACCTTAACCATCCTTGATCAACTGGCTAGTCAACTAGAGGCTTACCAGGGACATAGTTTTGTCTATGTACCCACATATGCATTTATGTTTTCATTCAATATAATTATAGCATGGATAATAAACGATTATCTTGAAATATGAAATGCAATAATAACTATTTTATCATTGCCTCTAGGGCATATTTCCAACACCACCCACAGGCACAACACCAAGCCTCCGGAGGCCCTCAGGAACACTGTACTAGTTCATCCGCCCACCTTCAAGAGAGGCAATCCACCAAACTAGGAGTAGGGTATTACGCTTCTCAGTGGCCCGAACCTGGGTAAACTGCCGTGTTCTGTGTCTTCCTCACCATCCAGTGAGTCCCTTGTCTTGTTTATCGAGTAGCATGCTAGGTGAGGTTAGGCCATGGGAGATCTTCGTACACGCCCCTGAGTTCGAATCTTTAGGGTTTTGAAGAGGCCGAAATCCGACATTTGGTGCGCCAGGTAGGGGGCGTGTCAAGGTCTCTCCCAGGGCCCGGCCAGCTGAAGCTGATCGCCCTCATGGTAGGCACACGTCGAATCCATGCGGAGAGGCGAACCGCTCGCATGGCACGGCCGGTGCAAACAGGCCGAGACGCCCCGCAATGCTCTTCTACACCGCCGTCCGACGTCCACACCGGACGAGCTTCCGACGAGCGCCGGGGGCTGTCGCCTTCACCAACCGCTGGGCATCCCCCATTGCTCCGACCCTTCCACGCGTCCAGGATGTTCCTTCCTCCCTCTGAACCTGCTAGCACCCGACGCATAGACATGTTGCGCTCTTGGTGGTGCACGAGCTTAGGCGCCAGCAAGCCACCCGCAGCCGCCGCACCGGGGACACTTGTGCGCTCTTGGGCGCAACGCCTCCGACGAGACCCAAACGTGCCCCCGCACGAGCCGCGCTCGTCAGCCCGCATTGCAGGGGCTACAACCGGGGAACCACACGGGTGCGTGCCAAACATCCACTCGGGCCCGCCCTTACTGGGGATTCAGCGGGATCTGCTGGATGCACGACATCCGTCCACGCCGGGGAGGCGTCACCGAGCACCCACCAGCGTGCTTCACGGAACGGGGAGGGAGTATCGGAGGCCCGACAACATTAACCCCTGGAGGCACGCTCAGTTCGATGACGACCGCGCAAGCACACATTCGGGCTACGAAGGAGGCATCGCAGGCCATCACCACGGTAGGAGACATGCACGTGACCTCGCGGGCAGCCCCCGCGAAACATGTATGATCAGCACCGCGGGGGCGGCACGTGGGGGTGGCTTCACGAGGACATCTAGCACTGGCATCCTCGCGGGGCACACCTACTAGCTGGGAGCTACTTTGGGCAGTCGTCTGAGTCTGGAGACCGGGCACCTCTCGCATGGGGTTGGGTGGATGGACCCTTGTATCCAGGACGAGAGGCCCCAGCCGGGGGACTGAGGGTGGAACACACGCCAATGTTCCCGGGCCAGATGATCCCAACATGGAGGCCGGGGTGGTATACCGCCCTGCCTACGGGGCCCGCGATGCCCGCCTGGGGACTAGGGGTGGAACACACGCCCATGTCACGAGTGTGAGTTTCGTTCGGTCGCCAGCAGGTGTTCGGGTAGCCGCCGTTGCCCTTAGGGTGGGCCAGCACGGCCTGGGGCCATGGCCCAGGGTACCGACGAAGGAACATGGCATCCCGAGCGAGGCGCGTTGGGGAAACACCCCCGGGACTCAGGACCTACCATTTGGGCGAGCTCTCCGGCCAGCGGGCGCTGGGGGCTCCCCCCATGCTCGAGGGCTCGCTCAGGACGGGCCACGCTACGCCGCTACAAGCCCGTGGACCAGGAACGTGGCACGTGCCTATGAGGCATGGGGCTCCCGAAGCGTCCGCAAGACCTGCATCAAAAGGGAGCACCTCTGCATCATCCTTCAATCCTTTCGGAACCTACTTCATCCCGTGACACTCTCATGTAATAACGAGCCGAGGCTGTATACGCCCAGGGCCCCCCGAGGACGTGGAAGTGGTCCACTCCACTCCTAGTGGAAGACCTATGCTCCGCGCTGGGTACAGATGGGGGCAATCAACAGAGTCCACCAATGACTTCCAGAATCGGACGAATATGCCTCGGGGGTAGGGACACTCGCGAGGCCAAAGCTTCCTCACGACATCCCAGATACACCCCCACCATGACACTCTCACGTAATAATGAGCCGATGCTATATACACCCAGGGCCCCCCGAGGATGCGGAAGGGGTCCACCCCACTCCTAGTGGAAGCCCTATGCTCAGCGCTGGGGGAGACGGAGGCGGTGAATAGCTTAGGAGCCGGACGCGGCCGTTTTTTCATTCTTCTCTCGCGTTTCAAGTTGCGACCCTCAAGGGCCACCCCTTTTGTATTTTGAGCTAACAAAGTCTCGAAGATCTCTTTGTTTCATGTTTTGAAAAGAAAATAAGGGCGGGGATTTCTTCTCTACGTTTCTCTCGTTGTACCAAACTCGAGTCCTCTTTCTCCTTTTGTTTTGATTGGTGTTTCGTGGAAACCACGGGAAACCGTGGGGTCTCCTGAGGCAACCACAAAGGGGCAGAATGGGGAATCGCTCGAGCGCCAAAGGGGGATCGTGAGGCGCGCCTCAAGAGCCTTACCGATCATAAGGCCACTTGCCCTCCTTGATGCTCTCCTGGAATTTCTGTCGGTATCAGGGGGGCGGGGCCCCGCCCCTTAGATGCGCCCTTCGTGGCCATACCTAATGGGGGTGGGGAAATGTGCGGGGCTGGGACCTGTCGACGTAGAGCAGTTTGCGTGTCAAGGGGGCTCTTGAGCAACATGCCTCAAGAGCTTTACCGGTCGTAAGGCCACTTGACCACCCAGGTGCCGCCCATGCCGGTACCCAGGGCGTCGGGGCCTTTCCCCATGAGGAACAACCTTGGTAACGGGTTGCGCCTCACGGCGGCAGGGAAATGTGCGGGACCAGGACCGGCAGACACAGAGTGCCCAAAGGGACCTGAAACCGACCCGCAAGAAGGAAGGAAGCATCACGAACAAATCCATGCTCGCGGGTTAGACCATGAGCTTCACGACAACGCGGGGCATGCAGCGGCCATAGCCAGGAGGAAAACATCGCAAGCACCTTGTCCCCAAAGGACACATTGAAAGGTACCCCCAGTTACATCCAAGTTGCTATCAAGCCTAGTACATAACCATATCAGCAGGACCAGGCTGCGGATCAGGGGGACTCATCGTCGCCAGAGCTCATGCCGTCGCCTTCGGGAGCGAGCCTTGTCACCAGATCTTCAACATGGAACTCGACCCATTCGGCCAGGGCGGCGCTGATAGTCTCTGGCACCGGATCTAGCATGGCGGCGAAGTCAAAGTATGGGTCGAGGCGAAGGAGGTGGCTGAAGACGTCCAAGGCTCCTAGGCCCAAGTGGTCACGACTCTTCTCCTCTGCAAGTACGTGGGCCTTCTCGGCACCTGCTTCAAGACGCTCCACAATGCAGAGGAACAAGCCCAAGTACCCACCGTCATCGGGGACTAGGGGCCAGAGACACCCTCGCCGCAGATGTCGCTTAGGGCCCGAGAGGCTCTCCCCTCACGAGATTGGAACATCCGGGAACGCTCAAGTTGGAGGCTGCGAGCGTGGATCGCCTCTCCGGAGGCCTCTCCAACCAGGGAAGCCGCACCTTTCACCCGTTCGTAAAGTTTACCTTCGGTGGTAGCCTAGGCATCCAGCGGCCTGCCGATGTTTCACCTCCTGATCCAACCTTTTCCGGAGGGCGTTGACCTCATTTTTCAAGTGGCCACGGCGCTCGAGGAAGCGGGACTCCTGGAGCCTCAGCTTTGCATGACAGTCTAGGAGAAGGGAACGTTGGGCCTCTGCCACCCCCTTCTCTATCCTCTCCCAAAGCTTTGCCCCACGAGAGGCAAGGGATTCCTCGGCAAGCAACATCTGGCGCTCCCTCATTTCCAGACGCTCCCGCTCAAGGCTCTGCTCCACCTCTGCAAGTGCTAGCGAGTCGGCGGTTGACCGAGGGCCCACACTGGCAGGAAAGAACTCGCCAGGAGGGACCCCAAGGAGGCCATCAGCCGAGCACTCTCTTCAAGATCGGCGTTACGGGTGCAAAGCTCCCTGTGGCGATCCTCAAAGGCCCTGCGACGACAATCAGCCTCCTGAGCCTAAGAAAGAGCACGCTCGCGGGCCTCCTTCGCCGCGGCGAGGGACCCCTCTGCCTCCGTGCAGGCGCGCTCCCGCTGTAGGCGGCCGAGGTTCACGGCGACTTCAAGTTGGCGCCACCCCGACGCAAGGCGCCAGCGTTCATCCTCCAGATAGACTTCATTGCTGGCAAGCCCTGCTCCAAGGCGCTGAAGGGCGTTCGTCGCGGTGCAGGGCTAACCCCACGGCGCGGCACGTGAACCTCCGACAGGTTCCAGTGGCCAACAAGAGCTCTCATTTTCTACATGATGAACGGGAGAAGCACGCGAGGAGCCTATTGGCCCGAGTCCATGCTCGGGGGCTGGGGGCTCGCGCGCGGGTGCCTCGTTGGAAGGAAGCACCCCGTGAGGTCCCGCGTCACAGAGTAGAAGGGGTCCGGAAGGGAGGCGCAACATGACCCCAAGAGGGACCGCAGGTGAGGGGAGTGGCACTCCTCTAGGAAGCCAGAGGCCGCGGGTGAGGAAGACCGCGGGAGGCTCACGCGCAGGGGACTCGGGAGGTTGAACCCCGCGGCCTGCAAGTGTAGAAACCACAAGATGCTCCCTGACCTCGGGAGCGGGCGACACCGAACCTCCTCCTTGGCCAGTAACGGGGAGCATGCATGACAAGGTTTCAGAAGGGAGGTGCAGCAAGAAAGGACGAAGGAAGGTACGGGCGCTTACTCGTCTATGCCGACCCACTTCTTCCTCACCGGAGCCCACCGCGAACTGCTCTTTGGGCTGACACGGGTGGCATGCCGAAGAGATCTAGCGGTCCCCGGTCGGGGCTTGAAGACGGGGGCGGCAGATTCTGCCGTCGGCCAGTCACCACCACCAACCCCGGCTCGACTAGGAGCAAGCCCGAGGGGAGCTGGCGACGATGCATGACCTCCCCCGGCTACGGGAAGGGCGGCACAACTGGAGTTTTCGTGGGCCTGGGCCCCGAGGGCCGAGGCCCCCCTGGGAGCGCGCGTCCCCCTGGGAGAAACCCCCGCTCGTCGAAGAACGGCATTCCCACGACAAGAGCTTCCGGGGTCTTGAAGTTGTACCATGGGAGGCCAGTCTGGGGAAGCTCGTCGGGATCGTCACCGGTCAGCCGATGGAGCAACTCACACAAGACGTCAGGGGAGAGAGGCAGGACCTGGATCCTCATTAGGTCACGAGGTCCCGCGTAGGCCCACATCGAACGTGAGTGGCGCTGGAGAGGAGCAATCCGTCGACAGATAAACTCCCGTACCACCATCCCATCGTCACCCCCGCCCGCTTTAGCTTTCCCATCTGGGTCAAGACCGGCGCCAGCCGTGGGTCATTAAGCTCCGCGCGCCTCCACCCCCGATTCGACGTTGCGGGGGTCCATGGTGTCTGGAACAGGACCCCGACACGTGCAGTTTTGACCTGCACCCACTGCCGCCGGAACCCCTGTGCTTTGGGGAGGAGCTTGGCATTATGGGCCCCCGGGACCGATGCATCAGCCGTTTTCAAGGACGCGCACCCAGAGTACTACTCGACAGAGACCAACTCGAGGAAAAGAAGTGGAGAAGCAATGCCACGGAGGGGGTAATGCCAACGAAGGCCTCACACAAGAACGCGAAGGCCGAGAGGATAACCAAAGAACTGGGGTCAAGATGGAGCGAGTGGGTCTGGTAGTGCGAAAGCACCATGGTGAGGAAGCTAGAGAACGGCGGCAACACACCATAAAGAAGAGCATGGATATGGAGGGGAACCATGGGGGCCGCCATCTCACCTCGAGGCCACAAACCTAGCCATATCTGGGTGGCCCCCACTCATTGGAGCCGACCGTGACTACCAGTTGGATCTTCTCCAACCCCTCGAAGTTCAACACCGTCGACCGACCCAACGCGGGCTGAGGCGCCGCCGGGACGGTCAGGCCCGGCGAGCCTCCGCCTTTCCCCCTTTTGGAGGCATGACGGGGAAGATGAGGGGAAGAAACGACATGGCACGTGGGGGATCGGCGCATGGAGCCGAAATCGCACAGGAGGGAGAACTGACGGCGAAGACGGCGGGAGGTGGAGGTGGCTCGCAGATGCGGGTCAAGTTGTTCGACAAGCCCTGCCAAGGCTGGTCTCGCACAGATAAGACAGGAAGACGAGCTCTCAGCTCATCGTTTATAGGGCCTGGCCCGTAGGTAATTAGGGCCCGCGGTGCCTCGGGCCGCCCCCGAGGCTTCGCCCAGAAGCCAACCCGAGCACGCCACGGGCCCAGGGGCTACTGTCGGTGTTCCACGAATGGGGGTACCCAGATCTGCTAGCCTGCGGCCCAGGGTCGACCCACTTCATCAAGAAAACCGACAGGCCCGGCACCACCCAAGACAAGGCCGTCGCGAGGGGCCAAGCCACACGAGGAGGAACATCATCAAGACCCGTAATGGGCCTCCTCAGGACCCTCCGGAGCGGCAGATATTCCGAGGTGAGGCCCGGCCTCAGGGGTCAAGGATGACGTAGAGGAAGGACATGCGAGCAACGGGTAGCGGGGTAGCTCAGTTACCCCTTTAGTGCAAAGGGGCATGGACGTACCGGGGTTCTGAGGGCATCTCCGAAAGGTTTCCATTTTGGTGAAACAAGGCCGTCACCGCCCGCAATTAGGGCAGACATCACCCCTGGGCCCGTCCCTGCAGCGTTGGCAGCTCGTTTGCAGGCGTAGACCACCTTTGGGCAGGGGAGAATGTTCCCTTGTTCCCATTCAAAATTGGCCATTGTGGGTTCCCTTCCCGTTGAAACGGTAAGGGAAGAGGACCCGTGCTCCCACTATATATAGAGGATAGGTTGCTTCATAGTGAGGGGGAATGATTCATCCACCCACGGGCACAACACCAAGCGTTCGAAATTCATTCTTAATTTCAGCAATATCAAGTCCTTTAAATATGTCTCTCTCGATGTAGCACACCAATAAGCCATCAAGCCAACTGCTACTGCAATAAAAAACCTTCCAGCGGCGCCAGAAATAGGTGTGTTGACGGGAGACTATTCTTGTCTTGATACTCCTCAGCAACGGTGCCAGGAATCCTTCTGCTATGGCTACGCCTTTAGGGAATTCCTTGGGAAATATGCAAAGGATTCCCCCATGGGCTTGGAGCCTTGCGTTGGTGTTCCCTCGAAGCGGAAAGGGTGATGTAGCACAGTGGCGGTAAGCATTTCCCTCAGTTTTGAGAACCAAGGTATCGATCCAGAGGGAGGATCGTGTCAAGTCACAAGTACCTGCACAAACACAAAGAGCTTGCACCCAACACTATGAAGGGGTTGTCAATTCCTTATAGATTGTTTGCAAAGTGAGAACTGAAAGCAAAAAGTAAACAAAGCGAAGTAAAAGTGAAAGTGGAGACGATAGTTGTGAATAGACCCGGGGGCCGTAGTATTCACCAGTGGCTTCTCTCATGAAAGCAAGTAGACGGTGGGTGAACGAATTACTGTCGAGCAATTGATAGAACCGCGCAAAGTCGTGATGTTATCTATGGCAATGATTATATCTATAGGCATCACGTCCAAAACAAGTAGATCGATACTTTCTGCATCTACTACTATTACTCCACACGTCGACCGCTATCTAGCATGCATCTAGTGTATTAAGTTCATAAGAATAGAGTAACGCCTTAAGAAAGATGACATGATGTAGATGGAAAATCTCATATCTATGATAAAAGCCCATCTTGTTACCCTTGATGGCAACAACATGATGCGTGCCTTGCTGCCCCTTCTGTCACTGGGAAAGGTAACCACACGGTATGAACCCAAAACCAAGCACTTCTCCCATTGCAAGAATCATAGATCTAGTTGGCCAAACAAAGCCCAAGACTCGGAGAGACTTACAAGGATATCAAAGCATGCATATAAGAAATCAGCAAAGACTCAAATATAATTCATAGATAATCTGATCACAAATCCACAATTCATCGAATCTCGACAAACACACCGCCAAAGAAGATTACATCGGATAGATCTCCATGAAGATCATGGAGAACTTTGTATTGAAGATCCAAGAGAGAGAAGAAGCCATCTAGCTACTAACTACGGACCCGTTGGTCTGAAGTGGACTACTCACGAGTCATTGGAGAGGCGATGATGTTGATGTAGAAGCCCTCCAACTCCAAAGTCCCCTACGACACGACACCGGGAAGGGTCTCCAAATGAGATCTCGCGGAAACGGAAGCTTGCGGCGGCGAAAAAGTATTTTCGTGGATGCCCTGATTTTTTCTGGGATTTTAGGGAATTTATAGGCCAAAGAGCTAGGGCAGGGGAGCACCAGGGAGGCCACAAGCCTGGTAGCCGCCGCCCCCCCTGGTGGCGGCTACAAGGCTTGTGGCCCCCCTGTGGCTCTCCTGCCTTGGCCCTCAAGTCCCCCGATCTTCTTCTATTCTGGAAAAATTTATTTCGGGGATTTTATTCCGTTTGGACTGAGTTCCAAAATCAGATCTCAAAAGAGTCAAAAACACAGAAAAAACAGGAACTGGCACTTGGCACTGAATTAATAAGTTAGTCCCCAAAAAGATATAAAAGGTACATAAAACATCCAAAGTTGACAAGATAACATCATGAAACCATCAAAAATTATAGATACGTTTGAGACACATCAAGCATCCCCAAGCTTAACTCGTGCTTGTCCTCGAGTAGGCAAGTGATAAAGAATGAATTTTTGATGCTTTCATGCTACCTAGCATAGATGTCCTTTGTAACTCCTCTTATGTGACATGAATGTTCAGATCCATTAGATTCAAAACAATAGTTTGCTATTGATGTGGAGACAATAATACTTCAAGCAAACTAGCAAGGTAATCATGAACTTTCAAAATAACGAGGCCAAAAGAAAGTTATCCCTACAAAATCATATAGTCTGGCTATGCTCTATCATCATTGCACAACAAATTTAAATCATGCACAACACCAATATTGGCCAAGTAATTATTTTCACACCTTGACTTTCTCAAGCTTTTTCAACTCTCACGCAATACATGAGCATGAGCCATGGCTTTAGCACTATAAGCGGAATGGAGTGTGGTGGAGGTTGCAAGACAAACAAGGAGAAGATGGTCACATTAACTAGGCATATCAATGAGCTATGGAGATGCTCATCAATAGATATCAATGTGAATGAGTAGGGATTTCCATACAAATGATGCACTAGAGCTAAGAGTATGTGAAAGCTCTTAAAGAAAACTAGTGGGTGTGCATGCAACTTGCTTGCTCACGAAGACCTAAGGCAATTTTGAGGAAGCCTATCATTGGAATATACAAGCCAAGTTATATAATGAAAATTCCCCACTAGCTATATGGTGGTGACAAAACGAGAGACTCTCAATCATGAAGATCATGGTGCTTAATAAGCACAAGTGTGGAAGGATAGTAGCATTGTCCCTTCTCTCTTTTTCTCTCATTTTTTTGTTGAGCTCTTTGGCCTCTTTTTTTTTGGTGGGCATCTTTGGCCTCTTTTATTTCCTCACATGGGACAATGCTCCATCAATGATGATCATCACACTTACAACTCAAAACTTAGAGCAATGACGACTCTATATGGAATGCCTTCGGTAGTGTACCGTGACAATGATCTAGCATGGCATAGACATCAATGGAAACATCATGCTAGCTATCTTACGATCATGCAATGGCAATGTAGAAGTGGTGGCACATGTCATGGTGGTAGTTGCATGGCAATATATCTCGGAATGGCTTTGAAAAAGCCATAGTAGGTAGGTATGGTGGCTGTTTTGAGGGAGGCTATATGGTGAGTTTTGTGCACCGGCGAAAGTTGCACGGCACTAAAGAAGATAGTGATGGTGGAAGGTGAAAGTGCATCTAAACCATGGTCTCAACATTAGTCATGAAGAACTCATATACTTGTTGCAAAAGTTTTAGTAGTAATCGAAACAAAGCATTCAATGCATACTCCTAGGGGAAGGGTTGGTAGGTATAAACCATCACAAGATCCCGACCGCCACACAAAGGATGACAATCAATAGATTAATCATGCTCAGACTTCATCACATAGCGGTTCACCATACGTGCATGCTACAGGAATCACTAACTTCAACACAAGTATTTCTAGATCCACAACACCATACTAACATAACTTAAATATTACCACAACCACATCTCAAAACTAATTGAGAGGAATTAAACTTCTCTAACTATTCAATGCACATGGTGAGGAAGTTTTCATATCCCTTTGGATAACTACCCCTTTTGAGACTACTTTCATAGCATAGATCAACTACCAAGCCACGCGTTTTCGTGCTCTAAAAGATACAAGTGAAACACATAGAGAAAAATCAACTAGCTCAAAAGATATAAGTGAAGCACATGTGAGCTGAATTGTCTAACCAAAGGATATAAGTGAAGCTCGACAAAATCACGGTGAGTGCATGTCTCTCTCTCTAGGTGTGCAGCAAGGAAGATTGTGACACAACAAAAATAAAAGACTCCTACGATACAAGACGCTCCAAGCAAAACACATAACATGTGGTGAATAGAATATAGCTCCAAGTAACATTACCGATGAATTGAAGATGAAAGAGGGGATGCCTTCCCGGGTCATCCCCAAGCTTAGGCTTTTACGACATCCTTGAATCATCTTGGGGTGCCTTGGGCATCCCCAAGCTTCAGCTCTCGCCACTCTTTACCTCTTTGTCCATAAGAACTTCACCCAAGACTTGAAAACTTCACAACATGAAACTTAAACAGAAACCCGTGATATCATTAGTATAAGAAAGCAAACCACCACTTCCTTAGGTACTGTAGCAAACTTAAATTCTACTTCTGTTGATGTTGGGTTACTGTATTTTCAATCTTCCATGGCTAATACCTTGCTGCCACGTGTCTTATCAATTGTCTTCCTAGCAAAGTCATTGGCAACATCACCCTTTAGAAAAAATGTTTCATCAAAAACTAGACTACAGTTCTCTCAAAATCTTTGGGTGTGCATGTTGACCCAATCTTCGTCCATATAATCAGCACAAACTTGAGTTTCGTTCTACTCAATGCGTTTTTCTTGGCTATAGTAATCTTCACAAAGGATACAAGTGCCTTGAAATTGCTACTAGACGAATATATATTCTCGTGATGTCGTATTTGATGTAACTATTTTTCCTTTGGCCAAGCTTCATCCGAGTGCCGGAGCTCTACTTCGTGCAGAAATTGCACTTCTACGTGATTCCATACCTAGCTCTGATCACGTGGATGAATTACATAGTGTAGGTCATGTGGCTAATTCCAAAGAAAGTTTTAATATTGTTGCTGAGTGTGCAGATCCGAAGTGTCATTTCATGCAAGAACATGCATACAAAAAACGACATGGGACCCCAACCTGATTCAAGTGGCAGCGGCGACAACAGTTCCGGCGGCGTGCTGCTTGCAGTGGACGCTGCGGTGGCCGACAGTCCCAGCAGGGCGATGCCCTCGAGTCCACCCTGCATGGACATGGACGAATCTCCAAAGAGCATGCGCACAGTGGGCCTGGGTCTCGGTGTGGAAGATGTGGACGGCTTGGCCCATCCGACCAAGGATGCCACGTGGTGCGTAGGGGTTCCATCACGATCTTCTGTGGCAGGGAACTCTTCTGCAGAAACATACACACTGAGATCCTTTGTGCCAAAGACTTAAAGTGCACCTCCACATGAATTAACACAACATCATACCATGTCAAAATCAGGTAATGTTAATGATAAACAGTACAAAGATGGCACTATAAGGTATGATAAAGTCAAACATGCATTCCTTACTTATATGAGTGAGCCCACTCATTTACATGATGCTCTTGCAAATAAACATTGGAAACAAGCCATGGATAATGAATATGAGACACTTAAGAAAAATAAGACATGGCATTTGGTTCCGCTAGAAAAGGGAAAAAATGTCATAGATTGCAAGTGGGTATATAAGATTAAGAGGAAATCTGATGGAAGTAAACACAGATACAAGGCCAGGTTAGTTGCAAAAGGTTTTAAACAAAGGTATGGTGTTGATTATGGAGATACCTCCAGTCCTGTTATTAAAGCTGCTACTATTCTACTTGTATTGTCCGTTGTTGTTTCTAGAGGTTGGAGCCTAAGGTAGCTCAGAACGCGTTTCTTCATGGTGTTCTGGAAGAAGAGGTTTATATGTGGCAACCACCAGGTTATGAGAACATAAGCACACCTCACTATATTTCTAACTTAGATAAATCTTTGTATGGTTCGAAAAAACCCCAAGAGCCTCGTACTCAAGGTTGTGTACACAATTACAACAACTTGGGTTTACACCTTCCAAAGATGATACCTCACTGTTCTTTTATAATAAAGGCAATATTACCATATTTATTCTGGTATATGTTGATGATATAATTGATGGTAGTTCAAGTTAAGATGACACTACTTGTCTGCTTATGGATTTAAAAATGGAGTTTGCTTTGAAATATTTGGGAGATCTTCATTATTTCCTTGGCATAGAGGTTAAACAAGTGCAAGATGGTATACTTTTGTCACAGGAAAGATATGGTAATGACATTCTCAAGAGAGTAAGGTTGAAAATATGCAAACCTGTGAGTACACCAATTTCCACTTCACAGAAAATTACCATTCAGAGTGGAGAAGCACTTGGACCTAAGAATGCAACAAATTACAGAAGTGTTGTAGGAGCATTGCAATATTTAACTCTTACATGTACTGATATTTCTTACTCTGTGAACAAGGTATGCCAGTATTTGCATACACCTACTACTGTACACTGGACTGTAGTCAAAATAATTGTGAGGTATCTTAGATCTTCAGGAGAACTTGGACTCAAAATTGTCAAGTCTTCCTCTATGCTTGTGTCTCCTTATTGTGATGTTGACTAGGCACGTTGTGCTGATGATAGAAGATCCGCAGGTGGATTTGGTGTGTTTCTCGGAACAAATCTTATATTATGGAGTGCAATAAAATATGCTACAGTCTCAAAGTCAAGCAACAACGCTCAGTACAAAGCTCTATCAAATGCTACAACCAAAGTCATGTGGATTCAAACTTTGCTTTATGAGTTTCGAGTCAAAATTCCTCAAGTCGCGAGATTATGGTGTGATAATATTGGTGCAACCTATCTTTCAGCTAATCCTGTTTTCCATGCATGTAGGAAGCATATTGAAGTTGATTTTCACTTTGTCAGAGAAAGAGTAGCTCGCAAGTTACTTGACATAAAGTTTATTCCTACTGGAGATCAATTGGCTAATGGCTTCACAAAACCTCTTACCATGAGAAGGCTCAATGATTTCATATAAAATGTAAACCTTGGAGTACCTTAGGTTTAGATTGATGCGGTGTGTTGAAATACAGTTGTAATGAGATAGGACTAGTGCTTTAAACTTAAACATCATCTATCTCTACTTTTGTTATTCCTCTCTCTCCGTGTACTGACCTTCTTTGTACTCCATCTATCCGCCTCTCGATCGTTCTTCTTGTAAGCCACGAAATATCCAATATAAATACAAGTGTGGACCGAGTGAAAGGTTCTATGATTCCCATACTATTTTACAAGAACAACCTGCACTTGCAACTAGCAATGCTATAAGATGCGATGAGCAAGCGGTAGCTTAGCCGAACAATAGTTTGCTAGGATGTGGAGGGTTAGAGGCTTATCATGGCATTTTGGAAGGCTTGACAAACAAGTGGTAGGAAGATATACATATCAATAGAAACGAGATAGATAGTAGTGGTATCCAAGGTATTGGTCATATTGCTAGAAATGCCGCTTGCAAGAAGAAGGAATCCGTGAAGTAGTCGAACAAGCATAGTCAAACGAATTCTCACACTCAGAAATGCTTTTAAAACTCTAACAAGGAGAAGCAAATTCGAAAACAAACAAATGATATGGTGAACACCACAACGTATTCATGACATGATGCACGCACAAGGATGATGCATGTGCATTTAATTACGCATGCCATGGCGAACACAACAATCAAGTACTACACATTAAGTGAAGTTCAATATGCAATGAGTTGCATATTGACAAAACTCCACATTCAAATTATTTAGTTCACTATCGTTTAGGTACCGAACAAGCTTAAATGTTATTTATCATGGCAAGAGGTGAAGCATAATGAAACTACACTATCGAGACATTCTAAACGAGGCTGGAAATAACATATAACATTTCGAAAAGACCCCATATGTTATTTTCAAGATTGGTTCAGATCTACCTAAAACATATTTTATGCTTATTAGCCAGGAAAGGATAGTGTACCATGCTATTCTACACATTTTTCTAGTGAAGTTACATATATACTTCATTTAATTTGGAGCTATGATTGATTATATATGAATTAAAACTTTTTAGTGCTATTAGGCAATTTTAATGCAAACAATATTTTAATTTTTTTAACATGCATGAGGATGACACATATAAGTTAGATGCATATTTATGAAAAACATTGGCTTAATATGATATAGAGCATTTGTCCCCAAGGAGGAAAGAATTGGTTGTCATGGCACGAAATCCAAAAATGATGCCACGGCCACATTCCGGTTCCGGTAACTCATCGAGATACCGGTGCAAAAGATCAAGCGTGGATGTGAGTTTGTCAATGTCATGGGGAGTGATCCCGACTATAGGGTGTCCCACGTGTCGATGGAATGGCAAGCATGAAACATGCACGTAACAATTCGGATACGATGCAAACATATGGTGCATCAAATCACAAAATCTACATTCATTTTACGGTCGGTCGTCTTGGTGATATACCTACGAGGCATGCGGCAAGGCCAAATGGTTCCATGCAGTGTAGACACTCACGAGATCGTCACGTAAGTACTGGTGCATGTTTCGGAGAAGAAGTTGACCAATCCGATATCCTTGCGGGGCCTAGATGCTGTGGTACACGAGAAGTAGTTGTACATGGTACCATAGGTGTACACTTGTCTAGGAGGAACTTTGTCGGTGTTCTGCGAATGGGGGTACCCAGACCTGCCTGTCTGCGGCCCAGGGCTGGCCCACTTCATCAACTAAACGCTCGCAGGCTCGGCGTCACTCAAGGCAAGGCCCTCGCGAGGGGCCAAGCCTCACGGGGAGGAACAACATCAAGACCCGCAGGGGCCCCCCTCAGGACCCCTCCGGAGCGCTGGACATTCCTAGGCAAGGCTCGGCCTCAGGAGTCAAGGATGACGCATGGGAAGGACAGACGAGCAACATATAACACGACGACGCAGTTTCCCCTTTAGTGCAAAGGGGTCAAGGGCGTACCAGGGTCCCCAAGGAACCTTCCAAAGGTTTCCTTACTGGTGCACCAAAGTGGTCGCCGCCCGCGAGTAGGGCAGACGTTATCCCCGGGCCCGTCCATGCAGCGCGGGCATCTACTTTGCACGCGAAGAACACCTTTGGGAAGGGGAGCATGTTCCCTTGTTCCCCTTCAAAATTGGCCGCTGAGGGATTCCTTCCTGCGGAAACTATAAGGGAAGAGGACTAGGGTCGCCACTATATATAGGGCATATGATGCTTCGTAGAGCAGGGTGAGACCATCCATCCTCCCACCAGCACGACCCAAAGCGATCGGGCCTCCGGAGGTCCACAAGCACTATACTAGTTAATCCACCAACCTCCTGGTGAGGCAATTCACCAAAGCAGGAGTAGGGTATTACACTTCCCAGCGGCCCGAACCTGGGTAAACCGAAGCTGCTAATTGGACCGAAGCTGCTAACTGGACTCCGCGCGCGCCCCTGAGTTCGTATACTTAGGGTTTTGAAGAGCCCGAAATCCGACATTTGGCGCGCCAGGTAGGGGGCACATGTCGGAGCCTCCACGCGAGCAGCCAGAGCCAGATCTCGACTCGGCGACTCCATGGTAAGTGCAACCACCAACGCCCGCTGGTCCGTGATGGTGGACAACCTCCGAGCGAGTAGGGCCGCCCCTGCAGTCGCCTCCATTCTTGGCTGATCGCATGCGCCACCTTCCAACCGTCACGTCAAGCGTTTCGTGCAGCGTGGGGGGGGGGGGGGATGGCTCACACAAGGCCCGAGCCCCGGGAACGCCGCGTGTGGCCAGAGGTCAACATCACATTCGGCCCCAACGATCACCCCAAGGCCACGACGGCTACCGGGACGCTTTCCATGATGTGCATGTGGACCATATCTGGCATGGCCGTCTCCAAAACCCTCATCAATGGTAGCGCGGGCCTCAAAGTCATCTCCGTGGAGGCCTTCGACGCGTTGCGGTTACCCCGAGAGTGGCTTGCGCCCTCAAAGCCCTTATCTGGGGTGGTGGCAGGATCCATCACCCCCGTGGGACGGATTGACCTCCCCGTCACATTCGGCACCCGCTCCAACTTCCGTACCGAGCAGATCGACTTCGACGTCGCCCACATCCACCTACCGTACAACGCAATACTCGGCTACCCCGCCCTCACGCAGTTCATGGCGGCGACGCACCCCGGCTACAACATCATCAAGATGCCCGGGAGCGGCGGCGTGCTCACCATCGTGGGGGACATTAAGGACGCCTCACGGGTGCTCGAGCTCTCACACAAAGCCGCGGCCATGGCACGTGCCAACCACAGGGGCGAGGCATGTGCCGCGGAGGACCCAGGAGTCATCCACGACATCGCGCCCATGAAGAAGAAGCAACTATTCTCCCAGGACCGAGCAGAGACGAAGCGGGTTCCAGTGAATGAAGGAAGCTCGGCTCCCAACTTCACCATCGGCGCGAACCTCCCTCAAGATCAAGAGAAGGCGTTGGTGGGATTTCTCAGGGCGACCAATGACGCGTTCGCCTGGAGCGCCTCCGACCTGGTGGGGGTCCCAAGGGACGTCATCGAGCACCATCTCATGGTGTGCCCAAACGCATGTCCAGTGAAGTAGAAGGCAAGGAGGCAAGCCCCAGAGAAGCAGGCGTTCATCGCTCAGGAGGTACGCAAGCTGAAGGAGGCAGGGGTCATTCGAGAGGTGCGCTACCCAGAATGGGTGGCAACCCGGTGGTTGTCCCAAAGAAGTGTGGGAAGGAGTGCATGTGCAACTACTTCACCAACCTCAACAAGGCCTGCCCTCATGACCCATTCCCGTTACCACGCATCGACCAGATCATGGACTCGACCGTGGAGTGCGATCTCTTGTGCTTCCTGGATGCATTCTTGGGCTACCAAAAAATCAAGATGGCGGTGGAGGATGTCGAGAAGACAACTTTCCTCTCTCCGTGTGGGGTATACTGCTACGAGTGCACGCCCTTCGGGATGCGGAACGCCGGGACAACCTTCCAGCGGCTAATGCAAATCACCCAGGGACCACAGCTCAGGAGGAATGCAGAGGCCTATGTCGACGACATCGTGGTCAAGTCAAGACATGCAAGAACCTTGGTGGAGTACCTGGAGGAGACCTTCACCATTCTTCGGGAGGTGAACCTGAAGCTCAACCCCGAGAGGTGCCTCTTCGGGGTCCCGTCGAGCAATTTGCTTGGTTTCCTGGTATCACATCGGGGGATGGACATAAACCCAGTGAAGGTCAATGCCATAAACAAGATGAGCATGCCCACAACCCTCAAGGAGTTTCAAAAGTTGGCGGGGTGTGTTACCTCTTTGAGTCGTTTCATCTCCAAGCTTGGTGCGCGGGCCCTCCCCTCTTCAAGATCATGAAATGAAAGGCGCCCACCGAGTGGACCCTGGAGGTCGACGCCGCCTTCGACGAGGTCAAGCATTACCCCACGAGCCCGCCGGTCATGGTGGCGCCTCGCCCTCGGGAGCCTCTGCTCCTGTACCTCGCTGCCACCCCCACTCCGCCAGTGCCGCATTGGTGGCAGTAAGGAAGGAACGAACCAGGAAGGGTGCTACTTCGGGGAGGCACGACGGACCCCCACCCGCAGCGTTTGGGGGCTCACACGACTCACGAGCTCCAATTTGCCTAAAGCCGAGGAACCTGAGGCCCAGACTGCAGAATCGTGGCGCGAGGAGCCGAGCCCTCCTAGAGCCCCGGTTCCTCCTCCGGACAACGAAACACCCCAACCTCCTGAAGGCGCTGAGGAGCGCGACGCCCTGGGCGGACGCACCCTCGTCGAGCACCCAGTGTACTTCGTCAGCACGGTACTGCGGGACGCACGCTTGCGCTACCCCATGCAACAGAAGCTTCTGCTGGCGCTACTCGTCGCCTCGCGCAACTGCATCACTACTTTCAGGGACACCCGATCAAGGTCGTCTCCGCCTACCCCTTAGAGAAGATCCTGCACAACCCAAACGCAGCGGGAAGGGTCGCCGAATGGAACATCGAGCTTCAGGCCTTCAACATCAAATTCAGCACGACCAGGTTCATTAAGGGAGCGGCCCTGGCTGACTTCGTGGCGAAGTGGACGGACACACCGGACGGGGGGCTAGAAGGGAGCCAATCCCTTTCCCCCGGTGTGGAGGCAGCCGAAGGATGGACCACGAACTTCGATGGAGCCTTCACGCGAAGAGGAGCGGGAGCTGGTGTCCTTCTCACTTCCCCGATGGGAGACAAGCTTCGCTACGCCGTACAGCTCTGCTTCCAGCGTGGGGAGAATATCTCCAACAACATAGTGGAGTACGAGGGCCTCATTGGTGGCCTCGGGGGCTCGACTGCTCCTTGCCCTGGAGGCTTGCTGACGGACAACTATTCCTGACTTGATGCCTCCTCGGCAACGGAGCCAGAAAATTGTCTTGATAACCCTCAGGTTTAAGGGATCGCAACAATTTTCGAGGGTAGAGTATTCAACCCAAATTTATTGATTCGACTCAAGGGGGAGCGAAAGAATATTCTCAAGTATTAGCAGTTGAGTTTTTAATTCAACCACACCTGAAAGATTTAGTGTCTGCAGCAAAGTATCAGTAGCAACGTGGTATGAAAGCAGCAGTAGCAAGAGTAACCAGTAGAAGCAAAGTAACATCAGTAGCAACAGAGTAACAACAGCAACAACAACAGTAGCGGCAAAGTAACATAGCAAGGACCAGTAGTAAAAGACTCGTAGGCATTGGATCGGTGATGGATGATTATGCTGGATGTGATTCATCATGTAACAAATATAACACAGAGAGATAAGTAACTAGCTCCCGTTCGTCAATCTAATGTAGGCATGTATTCCGTATGTAGTCATACGTGCTTAGGGAAAAGAACTTGCATGACATCTATTCTCCATCCCTCCCGTGGCAGCGGGGTCCTAATGGAGACTACAGGATATTAAGGTTCTCCTTTTAATAAAGAACCGGACCATCGCATTAACACGTGGTGAATACATGAACTCCTCATACTATGGTCATCTCCGGGAGTGGTTCCGGCTATTGTCACTCCGGGGTTGCCGGGTCATAACACATAGTAGGTGACTACAACTTGCAAGATAGGATCTAAAACACACATATATTGGCGACACCATAATAGGTTCAGATCTGAAATCATGGCACTCGGGCCCTAGTGACAAGCATTAAGCATGGCAAAGTAGTAGCAACATCAATCTCAGAACCTAGTGGATACTAGGGATCAATCCCCGTCAAAACTATCTCGATTACATCATAGATCTCATCCAACTCATCACCGTCCAGCAAGCCTACGATGAGATTACTCACGAACGGTGAAGAGCATCATGGAATTGGCGATGGAGGAAGGTAGATGATGACGATGGCGATGATTTCCCCTCTCTGGAGCCCAGAACGGACTCCAGATCTGCCCTCCAGATGAAGAACAGGAGGTGGCGGCGCCTTCGTATTGTAAAACGCGATGAATCCTTCTCCCTGATTTTTTTCCGAGCGAAACAGAATTTATAGAGCTGAGATTGGAGGCGGTGGAGCCTCGTGGGCCCCACAAGCCCTCACGGCGCGGCCAGGGGGGTGGCCGCGCCCCCTGGGCTTGTGGCCCACTCGCTCACCTCCTCCGGTGGATCTTTGCGCACGTATTTTTCATTAATTCCATAAAAATTCTCTGTAAATTTTCAGGTGATTCCGAGAACTTTTATTTCTACACAAAAACAACACCATGGCAATTCTGCTGAAAATAACGTTAGTCCGGGTTAGTTCCATTCAAATCATGCAAATTAAAGTCCAAAACAAGGGCAAAAGAGTTCGGAAAAGTAAATACGACGGAGACGTATCAAGTCCCCCAAGCTTAAAGCCTTGCTTGTCCTCAAGCAATTCAGTTGACAAACTGAAAGAGACAAAAGAAAAACTTTGACGAACTCTGTTTGATCTTGTTGTTGCAACTATGTCTAACTCACAACCAAAATTTCAGCAGGATCACAAGCAAACCACAGAAGCAAATGACATCTAGGTCTCACGGTAAACTCATATCAATGGCATAATCAACTAGCGAGAAAATAATAATAAGCCTCAAATGTCAACACTTCGATCAAAACAACATGAAGCAGTACGAATAGATGGTATCTCTCTAGCTCTTTCTGAGACCGCAAAACATAAATGCAGAGCACCTTCAAAGACCAAGGGCTGACTAAACATTGTAACTCATGGCAAAGAAGATCCAGTCACAGTCATACTCAACATAGTTAAAAGCAAAGCATAAAAACGACAGAGGTGCTCTCTAATTGGTGCTTTTATACGAGGAGGATGACTCAACAGGAACATAAATAGACAGGTACTTCGCAGAGGGAAGCATTGATTTGCAGAGGTGCCAGAGATCAAACTTTCAAAAGAGAGATAATAATTTTGGGTGGCATGCTCTCATTGTCAATGCAATGACTAAGAGTTCCCAATATCTTCCATGTTACACATGCTATAGGCGGTTCCCAAACAGAAAAGTAAAGTTTCGACTCCCCCACCACCAATCAATCACACTCCATGGCTAGCCGAATCCTCGGGTGCCGTCCACACCAACATCTATCCTGGGGGAGTTCTGTTTGCAATTATCTTTTCGATTTGAGCATGGAACTGGGAATTCCAATTACCGGCCCCTTTCCCATGAATGATAGTGAATAAACACATATTGAGGATAACACGCCTAGCATGGAAGATACTGATAGCCCCCTGTCACCACATGAGCGGTTCGGGCATGCAAAACAGATTATTTCTTGAAGGTTTAGAGGGTGGCACATGCAAATTTACTTGGAATGGCAGGTAGATACCACACATAGATAGGTATGTTAGACTCATATGGAAAAAATTTGGGTTTATGGAAGTGGATGCACAAGCAGTATTACCGCTTAGTACAAGTGAAGGCTAGCAAAAGATTGGGAAGCGACCAACTAGAGAGCGACAACAGTCATCAAAATGCATTCAGATTAACTAACATTGAGTGCAAGCATGAGTAGGACATAAATCACCATGAACATGAATATCATAGAGGCTATGTTTATTTTGTTTCAACTACATGCGTGAACATGCGTCAAGTCAAGCCACTTGAATCATTCAAAGGAGGATACCATCCTATCATACTACAACACAGTCATCTCAAAATTCATGTGGGCATCCAAGACAAACCATTATAAGCTCCTAGCTAAGTAAGCATGGCATAAGAAACTATGATCTCTAAGTTGTCATTGCAAACATGTTTGTCTCACAACAAAGCTGAATCAGGCATGATGAGCTAGGCATATTTACAAAAACAAAATAGATCGAGTTCATGCCAGCTTTTCCAGGCTCAGTCACTTCATCATATATCGTCATTATTGCCTTTCACTTGCACGACCGAACGATGTGAAGAATAATAAGAGTGCTCGTGCATTGGACTAAAGCTGGAATCTGCAGGCAAACACAAAGGAGAAGACAAAGTAATATGTCTCTTTAAAAGCTAAACATGTATGCATGCAACAACCACTAAACATTGTAACCAATATCTTCTACCTTGACCCAAAGAAAAAGAAAACTATTTACACGGGAAAGCTCCCAACAAGCAAAAGAAGAAAAAGAAAACATTTTTGGTTTTTTCTCAAACTAGACAGACACACGAAAATAAAACAAGAAAAAGAAATAAACTAGCATGGATGATACAGTGGCAAAGTGTGAACACCGGCTAACAAAGTGAAAGCATAAGCAAGAATGTAAACTTGGTGAGAAACACGTACTCCCCAAGCTTAGGCTTTTGGCCTAAGTTGGTCTACTCCAAGGAGGGAAATAACCAGCTCCGGTGTACTCCGGAGTGGACTGAGGATGGCACTGCTGTGTGAGCTCTTCTGGCTCCCACTAATAAACTGGCCTCTAGTACTCAACTGGTGGCTCGGGCACGGGCACCTATGGTTGGGCTAGGCCCCAATATGCGTAGATGTCCGAGGGCATTATAGTGTACCTACGTGCATGAATATTGAACAAAGAAGGAGCAGGCAAAGTAATAGTCTCACGAGTACCCTGACTAAATATGAGGTTATAAATTATCCTTTTATTTATATCTCTATCAAGAAAGTCATGGAGAACCATGCTACTGTAATCTAGATATTTCTCGGGAAGAAGAATCTCTTCTTCCTATTCTAGTCTAATAGGTATCTCAAAGTGTCTAGCAAGACGAGTAGCATAGATACCTCCATAGACAACACGTTTAGAATGGTTCAGGTTCAACCGTTGAGCTACTATAGCGCCCAAGCTATAAGTTTTATCATTATAAAGGGCTTCGCGCAAGACCGCAAGATCTAGGGAACTAAGTGACCCAGCTTTCCCACGGCCAATCAAACATTTTCCCACAAAAAGTGAGAAGTACCGAAGCACGGGAAAATGAATGCTAGCAGCTCTAGCACAAGACACTCCTCTCTCCTCTCCTACAACAATTGTATCAATGAAAGCTTCGAAGTCCCGTGGACGAGGTTCATGAATATCCCCAACGTAAGGTAATTTGCAAACATTGCAAAAATCTTGGAGTGACATGCGCTGGGGGATATCATAAAGTTTGAACTCAACCATAGGAGGATTCTTCCTCGGATAGAAGTTAAAGCTTTGTACGAAGATATTAGTGAGGAGGAGGTATTGCGGACACTTACCCTCAACGAAGACGGTAAGGCCTGCGTTTTCCTCCAAGTGGTAAAAGTCCTCATAAATTCCAGCGGCGCGTAAGAACACGTCACTTGGCCACTCGCAAGCTCGAACTTCTGCGACTCGAGGGACCAGATACTTGGGCTTCTTCTCACTCTCATCATCCTTGGGGTCACGGCTTGAAGAGCCTCTTAAGAACCTCCTCATCTTTTCCCTTTTCTATCTCTGAAAATTTCTGAAATTTTTAGTGATTCTGAGGAAAAGTGAACAAGGCTCATTGAAACTCGTAGAAAATACTCCCACAAGTGCCTAGAGGCCATATTATGCATCAAAACTACTTGGGACCAGCTAAAATCAGCATGCAAAGCTCAAGAACATGGTCACCATGGCAGCAAAAATACGCGGAGTATAATGCACTAGAGCAAAAACTAATTGGAGCGATGGAGGAGTCACTTACCAAGGAGTAATTTCCCCAAAACAGTTCGGAGAATGGTGCTTTGAGCAAAGGGATCGAAAATCCCTGCAAGAGGAGCAAGAACACGGGTTTGAGCTGCGAAACGATTTTTTTTCTGGAGGTAGGAGAACCAGATGAGAGCAAGAATGTGTGGAGGGGGTGCCTGTGGGCCCCACAAACCTGGGTGGCGCGACCAGGGGAGTGCCCGCGCCCCAAGGGCTTGTGGCCCACTGGTGCAGCCCCCAGACAAGCTCTTTGTCTCAGAATTTTTCAAAAATTCCAGAAAAAATCATACTTGATTTTCAGGACGTTCGGAGAACTTTTATTTTCGGGGTACTTTTCCACCGGACGCTAAAACAGAAAACACGGAAAACTAAACTAAACCTATCATTTTTTTCTAAGCAATCGAAGGTGAAAACTTGGAACAAAGGTTCGTGACTCATCGATTCATCCATCTCATGGTCATCGAAAGAAATCCGTCAGTGAGGTTGATCAAGTCTCTTTGACAAACTTTTTTGAATCGCAAAAAGAGAACAGAGAATTTTCGAATAGTCACTAGGTCACATCAATGGGGATGTGGATCTCCCCAAAAAGCAAATCATACTTCATCTTGACACGAGGAATAGGGCATTCAAAGCTCCCAATAAGAATCGATGAAGTTTTTTCGATAGCATTGATGCAATGTACTCGATATTGTTTCTTCGGAAAGTGCACGGTATGCTCATTACCGTTGACATGGAAAGTGACATTGCCTTTGTTGCAATCCATAAAAGCCCCTCCAGTGTTTAAAAAGGGTCTTCCAAGGATGACCGCCATGGCATAGTCCTCGGGAATATCCAAGATAACAAAGTCTGTTAAGATGGTGACGTTAGCAACCACAACAGGCACATCCTCGCAAATGCCGATAGGGAAATCAGTTGATTTGTCGGCCATTTGCACAGAGATTTTAGTGGGTGTCAACTTATCCAGTTCAAGTCTACGATAAAGAGAGAGAGGCATAACACTAACACCGGCTCCAAGGTCGCATAAAGCAGTTCTAACGTAGTTACCTTTAATGGAGCAAGGTGTAGTGGGCACACCACAATCACCTAGTTTCTTAGGAGATCCACCCTTGAAGGTATAATTAGCAAGCATGGTGGAAATCTCAACCTCAGGTATCCTCCTCTTATTAGTCACAATATCTTTCATGTACTTACCATACAGAGACATTTTGAGCATATCTGTCAAACACATTTGCAGAAAGACAGGTCTGATCATTTCCACGAATCGCTCAAAATCTTCATCATCCTTTTTCTTGGATGGTTTGGGAGGAAAGGGCATGGGTTTCTGAACCCATGGTTCCCTTTCTTTAACATGCTTCCTAGCAGTGAAGTCATTCTTATCATATCTTCTATTCTTAGGCTGTGGGTTAGCAAGATCAACAGGTTCAATCTCCACATCCTTATCATTGCTAGGTTGAGCATCAACATGAACATCACTATTGATATTATCATTAGGCTCATGTTCATCACCAGATTGTGTTTCAGCATCAGAAACAGAGGCATCTTTTGGAATCTCAGGTGTAGCAGCATCTGGATTGCTAGCGTGCAGGTGCCTATCATATTTCTTCTTCTTTCTAGGATGACTAGGTTCATGAGTGCTAACGCCTTGAGAATCTTGTTCAATTCTCTTCGGATGACCCTCTGGATACAAAGGTTCCTTGGTCATTCTACCGCCTCTAGTGACGACTCTAACGGAATTGTCATTCAACTCATTGAGCAAGTCATTCTGAGCTTTAAGTACTTGTTCTACTTGAGTAGTAACCATAGAGGCATGTTTACTCAGGAGCTTAAGATCATTGACATTTCTGTCCACACAAGCATTTAAATGACTAAGCATACGAGCATTCTGTTCCAATTGTCTGCTAACATAATCATTCAAACTTTGTTGTTTGGCAACACAGTTATCAAATTCATCCACGCATAAGCTAGCAGGTTTATCGAAAGGAATATCACTGCCATCAAACCTACGCAGAGAATTTACTCCTACTACTTGTATCGGGTTATCAAGACCATGGATCTCTTCAGTAGGTGGTAGATTTTTGACATATTAAGATTTAATGCCTTTCTCTAGAATATATTTCTTAGCTTCTTGCATATCTTCAGGACTAAGGAATAGAATACCTCTTTTCTTCGGAGTTGGGTTAGGAGGTGGTTCGGGAATAGTCCAAGCAATCTCATTGCACAAGATGTTATTCAGTAGAATCTCAGCTTGTTCTACAGTTCGTTCCCTAAAAACACAACCGACACAACTATCTAGGTGGTCTTTGGAAGCATCGGTAAGTCCATTATAGAAGGTATCAAGTATTTCATTCTTCTCAACAGGGTGATCAGGCAAAGTATTCAGTAGCTGGATGAGCCTCCCCCAAGCTTGTGGGAGACTCTCTTCTCCAGCTTGAGCAAAGTTGTATATTTCCTGCAAGGCAGCTTGCTTCTTATGGGCAGGGAAATATTTTTCAGAGAAGTAGTAGACCATATCCTGGGGGCTACACACACAACCAGGAGCAAGAGAAGTGAACCAGGTCTTAGCATCATCCTTTAGCGAGAAAGGAAACAACTTGAGGAGATAGTAGTGGCCGATCTTTTTATCACTAGTGAATAGGGTGGCTATATCGTGCAGTTTGGTAAGATGGGATACAACCGTTTCAGACTCATAACCGTGAAAAGGATCAGATTCGACCAGAGTGATTAACTCAGGGTCGACAGAGAATTCATAATCCTTATCGGTCACAAAGATAGGCGAAGTAGCAAACTTCGGGTCGTATTTCATCCTAGCGTTCAAAGATTTTTCTTTCCACTTGTGTAGTAATTTCTCAACATCATAGCTATCCTTACACGCAAGAAAGTCCTCAGCTATCTCTCCTTCCATAACATAGCGCTCAGGCATAACAGGCAATTCAGGCATAGTAGCAGGTTCTACTTCAATAGTATCAGCAGTTTCAGAAGTATCATCATATCTGGCAGCAACTCTAGCAATTTGTGCATCAAGGAATGCACCTAGTGGCAAAGCAGTATCAAGCATAGCATCATCAGGCAAAGCAGTATCAAGCATAGCATCATCATAAGCATCATGGGCAGCAGAAGTAGCATCATCAAGCACAAGCGACATATCAAGATTTCTAGCAGAAGGTGATGTCGCAAACTTACTCATAACTGAAGGTGAATCAAGTGCAGAGCTAGATGGCAGTTCCTTACCTGTCCTCGTAGTTGAGGGGAAGATTTCAGTTTTTGGATCTTTCAGATTCCTCATAGTGACCAGAAGACGAAAATCCCAAGTGACTCAGAGAATATAGCTGTGCTTCCTCGGCAACGGCGCCAGAAAATTCCTGTTGACGGACAACTATTCCTGACTTGATGCCTCCTCGGCAACAGAGCCAGAAAATTGTCTTGATAACCCCCAGGTATAAGGGAATGCAATAGTTTTTGAGGGTAGAGTATTCAACCCAAATTTATTGATTCGACTCAAGGGGAAGCGAAAGAATATTCTCAAGTATTAGCAGTTGAGTTGTCAATTCAACCACACCTGAAAGATTTAGTGTGTGCAGCAAAGTATCAGTAGCAAGGTGGTATGAAAGCAGCAGTAGCAACAGTAACCAGTAGCAGCAAAGTAACAGCAGTAGCAACAGAGTAACAGCAGCAGCAACAACAGTAGCGGCAAAGTAATGTGGCAAGGACCAGTAGTAAATACTCATAGGCATTGGATCAGTGATGGACGATTATGACGGATGTGATTCATTATGTAACAACTATAACACGGAGAAATAAGTAACTAGCTCCAGTTCGTCAATCTAATGTAGGCATGTATTCCGTATGTAGTCATACGTGCTTAGGGAAAAGAACTTGCATGACATCTATTGTCCATCCCTCCCGTGGCAGCGGGGTCCTAATAGAAACTACGGGATATTAAGGTTCTCTTTTTAATAAAGAACCGGACCAACGCATTAACACGTGGTGAATAAATGAACTCCTCATACTATGGTCATTTCCAAGAGTGGTTCCGGCTATTGTCACTCCGGGGTTGCCGGGTCATAACACATAGTATGTGACTACAACTTGCAAGATAGGATCTAAAACACACATATATTGGCGACAACATAATAGGTTCAGATCTGAAATCATGGCACTCGGTCCCTAGTGACAAGCATTAAGCATGGCAAAGTAGTAGCAACATCAATCTCAGAACATAGTGGATACTAGGGATCAATACCCGTTAAAACTAACTCGATTACATCATAGATCTCATCCAACTCATCACCGTCCAGCATGCCTATGATGAGATTACTCACGAACGTTGAAGATCATCATGGAATTGGCGATGGAGGAAGGTTGATGTTGACGATGGCGATGATTTCCCCTCTCCGGAGCCCAGAACGGACTCCAGATCTGCCCTCGAGATGATGAACATGAGGTGGCGGCGCCTCCGTATCATAAAACGCGATGAATCCTTCTCCCTGATTTTTTTCCGGGTGAAACGGAATATATAGAGAGCTGAGATTGGAGGTGGTGGAGCCTCGTGGGCCCCACAAGCCCTCACGGCATGGGCAGGGGGGGTGGCCGCGCCCCCTGGGCTTGTGGCCCACTGGCTCACCTCCTCGAGTGGATCTTTGCGCAGGTATTTTTCATTAATTCCAGAAAAATTCTTCGTAAATTTTCAGGTCATTCCGAGAACTTTTATTTCTGCACAAAAACAACACCATGGCAATTCTGCTGAAAACAACGTTAGTCCGGGTTAGTTCCATTCAAATAATGCAAATTAGAGCCCAAAACAAGGGCAAAAGAGTTCGGAAAAGTAGATACGACGGAGACGTATTAAGGCTCAGGCCGATTATTGGATGCAGGAACTTGGGGCGTACCTGCTCCACGACACATTGTTGGAGAAGGAGGAAGATGCGGAGCGCGTGGCACGACAAGCCTCGACCTACTGCCTACGAGACGATGCCCTGTATCGCAGGCGCCCGAATGATTTCGCGCTGCGGTGCATTTACAGGGAGTAGGGACGCGAGCTACTGGCCGACATCCATAGAGGGGACTGCGGGCACCACTCCTCTTTGCGCACGCTTGCAGGTAAGGCGTTCTGGTCAGGTTTCTACTGGCCTACGAAGTTTGACGACGCCACTGAGCTGGTCCGATCTTGCGAGGCATGCCAGTTCCACGCCAAGCAAGTCCACCAGCCTGCCCAAGGGCTCCAGACCATCCCGCTTTCATAGACCTTTGCGGTCAGGGGGCTGGACATACTGGGGCCCTTCCTACGGGCGGCGGGGGGCTTCCGCTACCCCTACGTCGCCATCGAAAAATTCACCAAGTGGGCGGATGTGGAGCCCACGCGCACCATCCCCGCCATGTCAGCCGTCTAGTTCATCAAGGGCCTCTTGAGCCGCTTCGGCGTCCCCAACCGCATCATCACCGATAACGGTTTGCAGTTCACCAGCCAGCTCTTCAAGATTTACTATGCTAACCTTGGTAAGCAGATATGTTATGCATCGGTGGCCCATCCATGGAGCAATGGCCAGGCAGAGCGCGCCAACGTGGAGGTCCTTCGGGGTCTCAAAGTGAGGAGCTTCAAGAAGAAGCTCGAGGCTTGCGGCCGGGGTTGGGTCGACGAGCTACCGTCGGTGCTGTGGTCCATCCGCACCACCGCAACTAAACCTACCGGCGAAACCCCATTCTTCCTCGTCTACGGAGCCTACGCGGTCCTTCCCCACGAAATCAGGCACCGCTCCCCTTGGGTCATGGCGTTTCATGAGGAGCACCAGGAGGCTGCGCGGGGGATGGACCTAGTGCTCAGAGAGGAGGCGCGCCGCCGGGCCTCCCTCCAAGCTGCGAGGTACCAACGGGCCTTGCGACACTACCACTGCCGCAACATCCGCTCCAGGACCCTCTAAATTGGCGATCTCGTCCTGAGGCGTGTCCTGTCCAGGGAGGGCTTGCATAAGCTCTCGCCCATGTGGGAGGGCCCATTCAAGGTCGTCCACGTCTCTAGGCCAGGCTCCGTGCGTCTGGAGACTCCAGAAGGAGTCCCCATCCAGAACACCTGGAACATCCAACACTTCCACAAGTCCTACCCGTAACGACTCTGCACCGCCTCTGCGCCACCCCTGCATCGCGTGTGCATCGACCCTACATCATCCTTCAATTATTCTGGAACCTACTTCATCCCGTGACACTCTCACGTAATAACGACCCGAGGCTGAATACTCCCAGGGCCCCCCAAGGACGCGGAAGGGGTCCATCCCATGCCTAGTGGGGAAGACGGAGGAAATCAACACAATCCACCAATGACTCCAAAAGCTCAGGCCCCAATGCCTCGGGGGTAGGGACACTCGCGAGGCCAAAGCATCCTCGCGACCTCCCATGTACACCCCCACCGTGGCACTCTCAAGTAATAACGAGCCTAGGCTGTATACGCCCAGCCCCCCCCGAAGACGCGGAAGGGGTCCACCCCACGCCTAGTGGAAGCACTATGCTCAGCGCCGGGGGGCGACGTAGGCGGAGAATAGATTAGGCGCCGGACGGGGCTAGCATTTGCCTTTTTTCTGGTTTGGGTTTGTTGATGTTTATGAAATCAAACTCGGGGCCTTTCCAAATGAAGCCTTTGGAAAACTCGTTTTCTTTTCCGCTCTTCGTAGCACGCCCTCTTCCGCTGAGTCGAGCATTCACTTCTCCCCACCCGCTCGTACCCTGCGAGCTGGGGCTGGGGGGCACAGTGCCGACACCTCGCCAAGGCCTTGGCACCCGGACCCTCGCGTGGAACTCACTGACGAGTCGGCAGACTCATGCTATCTGATACTCGCTCAAGAGTCCCATTCACGGCTCGGCACACCATCCTGGAGAGGAAACACATTTGGTATCTTCTTACAATAGATGTTTCTCTTGGAACAACTTGAGCGCCTAAGGGGTCTCCTGAGCACCGTGCCTCAGGAGCCTTACCGGTCACAAGCCACTTGGCACCCTGGTGCTAGGGCCTCGCCCCGTGAGGAACGACCTTGGTAATGGGTCGCGCCTCACAATGGCAGGGAAATGAGCGGGACTGGGACCTGCCAACGCAGAGCTTCCTGAATGCAAACTAGGGATCTCCAAAAAATAGAATTCGTGAGGGCCTCTCGGACGTCTAAGGGGGCTCCTGAGCATCGCGCCTCAGGAACCTTACCGGTCACAAAGCCACCTGGTACCCGGGTGCCAGGGCCTTGTTCTGCGAGGGACGACCTTGACGGGTCATGCCTCACGAAATAGAAATGTGCGAGACCGGGACCTGTCAATGTGGAACCGCTTGAATGTCTAAGGGGGCTCCTGAGCATCGCGCCCAAGGATCCTCACCGGTCGCCAAGCGAATTGACCATCCTGGTGTCGTCCAGGAATATCTGGTCGGTATCAGGAGGGTCATGGTCTTGCCTCGTGAGGAGAGACCTTGTTAACGGGTCACGCCTCACGACGACAGGAAAATGTGCGGGACCGGGGCGTGCTGATATAGAGCATCGACCCACTTCACCCGCAGCAAGGAGAAACCAACCGATTAACAAGCCCCTCGAGTGCCACAGTCATGCGTCACAACAAAGAAATTCACTGCAAGCGTACCAAGCTAAGTATACAAACCAACAGAGAAGCAACAACACTAACAAAAGGGACGGCCGCCCAAATCCATTACATGGCCGAAGGCCTATCCTAGTTTTCATGGACGCAGGACCGAAATCAGGGAGGAGACAACTAGCGATGGAGATCCCGGAGGAGGGTTGTAGCCGCAGACGTTCGACACCCACACGACGACTCTCAGTCCGTGTCCTCCTCCTCCTTCACAGGCGCCGCAGGAGCAGACGGGCGGCTACGCGCTTGGGGGCTCATCCCCGAGGTCCAGGCACGGCGGCGAGGCGCCTCGTCGTAGGTGATGTCGCTACTGTCGCTCGGGCTCCTACCGGAGGCGGTGTCGCTGCTGCTGGAGGCGCGACACCCACCGCCGGAGACGGGCTCCTTCACGGGATCTCCGTGGCCGGCTTCCTCCGGGCAGCAGCCTAGACGCTCGCCCTCGTCCCCGAAGATCTTGACGAAGAGCGTCGCCTCCCCGTCGTACTTGAAGTGGAGGTAGCACCTCCTCTTCAAGCCTCGGGCATGGGCGAACGCCTGCCACCGCGGTTCAGATACACGAAGCCGCGGGGGTGATCTCAACCTCCACCCAGGACGCCGCCGCAGCAGCCGTTGGCCTGCAGCCAAAGGCGTACCACCGGCGCCGCCCATGGTGATTCTGGGAAGGGCGGAGCCACGAGCACGCCCGCTGGAGGCCTGTACCGACACCGCCGCATACTTCCGAGGGCGGCCTCAACCCCTCTTGGTAGGTGGGGGTAGAAAGACCCTCACCGGAAGCCTTCCCCTTCTCGGCGACAGAGTATCTCCTCACCGGCGCCATGCTGAGGGAATGGAGGGCTCAAGGTGGAAGACGAAGAATACAGAGGCAATGTGAGCCTTATCGCCCTCGCCAGGTTAAATAGGTCGCCGAGAGCAGGCCGACGTCCTCTCGCATTCCAGGGCCCACACGGTTCATGAGGGGGCGCGCCCGCGCGACGTGTGCACATGCATCGCCTCCCAGGAGCAATGATGGCTGGCGCAGCATCCATGCGTAGCATCAGTTTAACTAGGCGCATCTCCGGGCGCCTCGGGAACTGGGGGCGTTGCCACTTGGTTATGCAGCGCGTGTGGAGCCTGGTCCGTAGACATTTAGGGCCCGCGACGCTTCAGGCTTCCCCAGGAAACCAACCCTGGCGATCCTTGGGCCAGGGGCTACTGTCGGCATTCTGGGAACAAGGTACCCAGGGTTGACCCACTTCATCAACTAAACGCTCGCAGGCTCGGCGTCACTCAAGGAAAGGCCCTCACGAGGAGGAACGACATCAAGACCCGCAGGGCCCCCCTAAGGACCCCTCCGGAGCGGCGGAAATTCCGAGGCAAGGCTCGGCCTTAGGAGTCAAGGATGACACATGGGAAGGACACGCGAGCAGCATACAACAGGACAATGCCATTTTCCGTTTAGTGCAAAGGGGGAAAGCGCGTACCAGGGTCCCCAAGGCATCTTCCAAAGGTTTCCTTTCTGGTGCAACAAAGGGGTCATCGTCCGCCAGTAGGGCACACGTCATCCCCGGGCCCGTCCCTGCAGCGCGGGCAGCTACTTTGCACGCGATGACCACCTTTGGGCAGGGGAGCATGTTCTCTTGTCCCCCTTTGAAATTGGCTGCTGAGGGATCCCTTCCCGCTGAAACTATAAGGGAAGAGGACCGGGGGCACCACTGTATATACGCATAGGTTGCTTCATAGAGGAGGGAAAGACCATTCTTCCTCCAACCTCCTCGTGAGGCAATCCACCAAAGCAGGAGTAGGGTATTACGCTTTCTAGCGGCCCGAACCTGGGTAAACTGCCGTGTCCTTTGTCTTCCTCACCATTGAGTGAGTTCTTTGCCTTGTCATCAAGTAGCAAGTCAGGTGAACCGAAGCTACTAATTGGACTCCACGCGCGCACCCGAGTTCGAATCCTTATGGATTTGCAGAGCCCGAAATCCGACAAACTTGCATCGATGTTGTGTGGTCATAGCCGTTCAAATTCTAGGGTTGGGGTAGCCTCATCTTCATACTTGGTCTCGCGATTGTTTGTTGAAAGGAACACAAGGATAGAGCAGAGGCATCTCACAGGGTTATGGTGGTTGTGTTGGGGGGCATAGGGGCGGCACCAAGCTACAACAACAAGTGGTAGCGGCGACATCCGACAGCGGAGGAAGTTAAGAGAGCGACTATGACTAGGAGGCGGAGGCGCGAGAGGCATGGCTGGAGGCTGAGGTGAGGTTGTTTGTGGCTGTGGCATGGAGATCCATGGTCGAGCAAAGACACAACCGGGCAAAGGGCGAGGCCGTGCAGCAAGGGAAGGAGAAGGAGGCGCGCTAGGAGAGAAGGAAGTGGCAGGCTACAACAACTTGCTCGCCGACAACGAGCAGAGCGACTACATGCGGATGTTATTGGCGTGGGCGTCGGGCGCAAGGGGAAGCCATGGGTTGCGGCGATCGGACATGTGCAGTAGTTGGTGCAAGGGGAGGCGTTAGTAAGGCATGAGCCCGAGGCAAGGTGGAGGAAGGGCGAGGCAAAGGCCAGGGCAATGGCGCTTGGGTCGGCCAGCAGGAGCGGTAAAGGAGGTCGGGCATAGAGGAGAGGAATTGCATCGTGGAGGCCTGGGCTCACCGGAGTGGATACGGGGTCATATGTGAGGCCGCTTCTCTCATGTGCAGTGGCTTGATGACCAACAAGTATAGGGGGTCAATCTAGTCCTTTCGATAACTAAGAGTGTCGAATCCAACGGTGAGTAGAAGGAAATGATAAGAAGTTTTCAGCAAGGTATTCTCTGCAAGTAATGTTGGTAACAGTGATTGATAGTTTTGTAGCAAGATAAGTTGTAGCAAGTAACAAATAACAATAGTAGCAAGTGTGCAGCAAGGTTGCCTGATCCTTTTCGTAGCAAAGGACAATCCTGAAATTTCTCTTCTATAAAGTAATTAAAGCTCTCTCGAGGACACATGGAAATTTTCGTCTAGTCATGTTCATCATCTTGAGTTGATTCACATTCGTTACTTTGATGATTTGATATGTGGGTGGCCCGGTGCTTAGGTGTTGTTCTTACTTGAACAAACAACCTACTTATGATTACCCCCTCTTGCAAGCATTCGTAACTATGAAAGAAGAATTAAGGTAAATCTAACCATAGCATGAAACATGTGGATCCAAATTAGTCCCTTACGAAATAACACATAAACTAGGGTTTAAGCTTTGTCACTCTAGCAATCTATCATATACTTTTTACTCAACGATGCCTTCCCTGAGGTCCAAATATGGTGAAGTGTTATGTAGTACATTCACATGACACCGCCAAAGGCAGAAACAACATACACATCATCAAAGTATCAAATGAATACCAACTTCACATGATTACTTATAACAAGAGTTCTCTCGTATCCTCGAGAACAAAATAAAGTAGTCAGAAATCATCACCATGTTCAAGTTGAGAGGCATAATGAATATAATAAAGGATCTAAACATATTATCTTCCATCAAGTAAACCAACAAGCATCAACTACAAGATGTAATCAACACTACTAGCAACCCCCACGTACCAGTCTGAGGTTTTGAGACAAAGATTGGATACAAGAGATGAACTAGGGTTTGAGAAGATAAGGTGTTGGTGAATATGTTGATGAAGATTGGTCCTCCCACTAAGGAGGAAGCATTGGTGATGACGATGGCTTCGATTTGAATTTTTCCCGACAGAATCACTCTACCACAGAGCAAAATTGCATTTGCCCAGGTTTTCTCCTCAAGACAGCAATGCTTTGCCTCAAAAGTATCCCCTTGATTTTCTATGTCAAAACCCATCATATAGCAAAAGAGGGGGGCCCGAGGCCGCCTGTGTGCCTGCCAATCCACCAGGGCGCGCCCACCCTGTTTGCTTGGCACTAATAGGTGGCCTCTTGTGGTACTTCTTGGCTCCAATAATTCAGATATATTCCACAAAATTTCCTCGTGAAGTTTTAGGTCATGTGGAGTCCAGAAAAGTTTGAGCATTTTCCGTGGCTTTCAGGTCCAGAATTCCAGTTTGAGGCAATTTCCTTCCTTGTGCTGGACCTTGTAAATTAAGGTAGAAAAGTCATTATAATTGTGTTGTAAGATGGAATAATGACTCAGAACACTATAAGTATCAATAAATAATCATGATTAAAAATGGATGTATCAACTCCCCCAAGCTTAGACCTCGCTTGTCCTCAAGCAAAAGCCCAACTCGATAATAACGATGACATAATTAGAGAGAGAGCTGTCGATAAAAACAAAATACGGACATGAGAGCATCTTGAATATCAAGATAGCAACATGTTTTCATCATATAGATTCATGTGAACAAGTAACAATCTATCGAAAAATATTGAAATATGATGCATAAATTTGTTGACAACCAACAATCTACGTTCTTAGTCATTGAGACAATCACAATACATCATATTTCAGAGAAGAGTCTATGTAAGAGCTTTCATTTTAGCAAGTTCACATACTCAATCATCATTTAGTCTTCTATGATTGCTAACACTCAATGCATATTTTTGGAGCAAACATCTACGTTAGACACATAGGAGGATAGGGCTTAATTATTTCCACCACCCAACTTATTTACCTCAAGGATATTGTCAACAATAATGAATCATGATCACCTACATCCAACTGGATATATATATATATATGTGTGTGTACATATATATAAATATATATATATATATATGGATTGACTATTCTTCACCCTGGGTGAGGAATAGTTCTTCTTCACCCACCTCTATTTTAGCATCAATTCATCGTTATTTTACGTTCTTTAATTTTTTTTATTATTTCATACATTAAAAGAGATAGTAAGAAAATAAAAAATCACCGTAAAAATATTTTGTATCACGTAAAATTACAAACATGAAAACATAGCATAAAATATACATAAAATGCATTTTTTGGTCATTTGACCTGTAACCATTCGTATTCCAAATGTAATTTATTTACGAAACGATCCTAAGATTACCTTGGGTGAAGAATAACTTATTCTGCATCCTAGGTGATGAATATACTTTCTCTCTCTCTCTCTCTCTCTATATATATATATATATGTATGTATGTATGTATGTATGTATATAGGGTCATGCTATTCGTCACCCTAGGTGAGGAATAGTTATTCTTCACCCCCTCTATTTTAGCATCAATGTACTATACTTTTATGTTTCCTAAATTTTATCTTGTTCTATACGTAAAAAGAGACCTAAAAAATATGATCAATGTAAGAATATTATATGTTATGTAAAATTACGGACATACAAATTTTTTGCAAAAAATACAATAAATTCAATTTTTTCTAGTCTTGTGACGTATATTTTTGTTTTTCTTTTGTAAATTTTTACGTAGTGATTCAATAGAAATATAACTATTTGTATTTCAACTATAATTTATTTTTAAATAGATCGTAACAATATCTCGGATGAAGAATAAATTATTCTGCACCGTGGGTGATGAATAGTGTTTCTACACACACACACACATATGTATATATGGATCTTTCCCCAACACATGATGCTTGCCAACTAAAGAATTAATAGATTGTAATAGGGATAAAAATTATTGTCGGGAAAACCAACACCTATGGGGAACTCGAGGAGTACCTTGATCGTTTGGCGGGGAGAGAGAGGTATGCGCCGAGAGCGGAACTAGCGATCAACATCGACAATGTTCTTTTTACCCAGTTTTGGGCCGCTTGGCGCGTAAAACCCTACTCCTGCATAATTTGTATTGTGTGCTTACTGCAGGGTGGTTTTGCTAGAGTACCTTAGTAGATGATTAGGGAGTCTCTGATCCCCAAAAAATCCAACCCCTAAGAATGAGGTTTGGGCCTCCTTTTATAGGCAAAGGGGTCACCAAGAGTGTGCTCACGGGATGTACAGTGAATAGTGTTCACCGCTTTACTTCTTTGGTGCTGTCAGGGGCAGTAAATGCCTTGTCTGGCCCCTGACCTTCCGCAAGATGGTTGCGACCCGTACCCAGGTGAGTCGACACATGGGCCTTGCGCTGGCACACGAGGGGTGTGCTAGGGAGGTCGGATTGTGGTAGAAACTGGTGGGGACACCTGGCGAGTGAACATGGGCTCGCTGGCCTGGAGCCTCCTTCGGGTGACTTGGTCACCTCCTCGGCAAGGAAGGCTTGCCGGGTGCCTTGAACACTTTCCCGGCAAGGAGGGCATGTCGGGGGCCTCGCCAGTCTGTGTGAGTCTTCCTGGCAAGGGAAGCTTGCCGGGGTCTTGCTAATCATCGGGTAGTCTTCTCGACGAAGCGATCTTGGCGGGGCCTTGGGAATCTTCCCGGTAAGGAGGGCATGACGGGGCTGTACGTCAGGAGCCCTTGTATCCCACGCCCCACTTGGTGAGGGAAGGGCGTGGCCTTGGTGGGTCTTGGATTGCCTCCCTGCTGTTCTTCCTCGTACACTGCTGTCGGGGGTGTTGCCGATGCTCGTGCACAAGTCTGGGGCACAAGGGACCCCAGTTTCTAGTGCACCGACAGGAGCATACGAGCCTAGGCCAAGCACGCGCATGGGGCGTTGCTGCGCCAGGCCCAAAGTAGTGCACGAGCTTCCTTAGCAGGGAAACTGTAGCTTTCGAGCCATTGCAGATGGCCCTTCCCCACGTCGCGCATCAAACTCGCGAGGTGGAGAAGTGCTCGCAAAGTAGCCTCCCCACCTCCTGACACATTACTGCCACGTGTGAGGCATGCGCAAAAAAGGTTAGGCATGTTGCGTTTGTGGCCATAATGGCCGCAGTCGTGGCAGGGCCCACCCACGCATGCATTGGTGCAGCATGGTGGTTCACTGTTCGCCCGCGATCATGGGTGATTGGCCGAGAGGGGCAGCGGTTTCTGGAGTGAGGGGAGCTAGCCGCTTGTGCCTCGCCCAACAAATTAGGGAGTTTGCGAGGGGGTTTTGCTTATCCATCAGCTCCTGGAACCTCCACCACCCCTAGCTTGCATCTTGTAGAATCTTTTCTAGCTCCAGGAGGCGCTCCCCCTAACCACGGCTAGGGGACGAGGGAGGCCACCATCGGCCGCCAGGGCGGCAAGGGGATCCCACTCGGATCATGCCACACCTTCAGGGGGTGTGGTTGCAGAGGGTGGCACGAGCGTCCATGGTGGAGGAGGCGCGAGGAGCGGCGGTCGCCGCAGAGCCCGTGGCCGAGGGAGGGGGAGTGCTACTCCAGCACCTCCGTCTTACCCTAGGATTGTTCCTGCGGGAACTCACATTGAAAGGACTCCGTTGGAGTTTCTTGTCAGACTGCAAGGCCGCATTCGGACCCGGCTTCAACTCCCCATCGCCTTCACCAAGGTGATGAGCGAAGAGAAGCCCCCGATGTTGCGGCTTCAGGTGCACGACTGCGGCAACGGCATGGTCCTGATGACCATGGAGCAGCCGGGGCCTCGGCTCCTGTTCCTCGCTCGTGGGTGGAAGAGCTTTTTGCCCGTGCCCATAACCTCTGGGATGGGCACGTTCTTCCCTTCAAGATGATGGCGGACAACCTGCTCTCCGTCAAGATCTATGGGAGCTCAAGTGCGCGCCTTGGCTACTGGGAAGAGAGCCCGAGTGGGACTGACAGCCATTCCTCGCGCGAGAACGACGAGGACGAGTCGAATGGCAGCGATGGCGAGTACGGGTCAGACCCTCGGTAGGCTAAGCCTGGGTACAAGGATCTGACCTCGGACTGACTGTCGGTCGAACCATGACTGTCAGTCCGCCATGCTCCTCCTCCCAATCCCGGGCCAACAAGCCGGAAGAAACGACGCTGCCGCATGCCGCGGGATTGCCTGGTTTTAGTTCCCGTCGTCCCTTCGGGCCCCGTTCTCGGTTGCACAATGCTGGTCCAGGAAGGACCAGTACTGGCCGCGATGGGGGCCTTGCCGCTTTTTGTCTTCTTGAACTTCTATCCAGCGAGCATGTTACTCGCCAAAAGATAGTGTAATAGGTTAGAGTAGCAAAAATCATTCATGTAATATGTCTATGTTTGTTTCAAACAACTGAATGAAATGTTGTTTCCCTTGCGTCTGATTCTTCTCCTTGTATGATACGCCTTTTGCATTTTCTGGAAGCTTTCCAGCGTGACTGGTCCTGCTGCTAGAGCTTTGAGGAATGGATCCTTAGCAGTTCGCTTGAGGGGTCGTTAACGACAAGGCTCCTTGCCGCACTCAATGCAACCATTAGATCGTCGAGCGCGGGTGGAGGCGAAATTAGGTGCTATGCAGCCACTTAGACTATTGAACAGGTTCGAAACATTGTGAAGGCACTCTGCGGACGTTCAAGTCATTGAACTAGTTCAAAACAGAACTAAGGCGCACCGATCCTAACAAGGTTCCGTCTACGCGCAGGTTTCTCAAACAAGGTTCTGGACCTTTCAGAAAGGGAACGACCTATCTACTCTGGAATCTCAATCTGAAATATTTATCACTTATCTGTCCTGCCGCGGCACTTCTCCCGCGGTGCTTGGGTCTTTTGTCGGGGCCTCAGATCCTCGGCAAGCAGGAGACTATACTCTTCCGGCAACTTCCCCTCCGGCAAGGTATTTGCCGACAGTTCTGGACTGTCGTATAGAAAGGGGGGGGGTTGCCGGAGCATAACTCCTTTTCCTGTTTTGCCAGGCCGTGTTAACGGAGCCCCCGAGCGCACCTTTGGGAGACGTGGTGCTTCCAGGGGAAAGCGTTTGTCTCGAGTGCGTGCCTGGGTCCCGGGCCCGTAGGAGCATTCTCGACGGCTATGCACTTCTCCGTGGAGGTGCGTCGGCCGAAGTATGCACCGGAGGCCTTGCCGGAGCTCCCAGGCACACCCTCGATAGCAGCGCACTATCCCGAAGTGGTGCATCAGCCTGGCGCCTTCGAGCTTGAGGTTTCCATCCCCCTAGCCTGCATTCGAGCAGCAGGGCGCTCGTGGAGGCGTCAGTAGGCTGTTGGTGAAGTAGAGCGACCATCGCCCCGCACTGCTTCGAGGGACCGCAGTGGTGCCCTCAATCTCCCAAGATTTGACGCGGAACTTGCTTGAATCCGCGAAGAAGCTCTCAACCAGCGCCGTTCCCCTACCTTGCGCGCCAAAGATGTCGGGAAAAACAACACCTATTGGAAACTCGAGGAGTCCCTTGATCGTTTGGTGGGGAGAGAGAGGTATGCACCTAGAGCGGAACTAGCGATCAACACCGGGAAGGTTCTTTTTACCCAGGTTGGGGCCGCTTGGCGCGTAAAACCCTACTCCTGCTTAGTTTGTATTGTGTGCTTACTGTAGGGTGGTTTTGCTATAGTAACTTAGTAGATGATTAGGGAGTCTCTGATCCCCAAAAACTCCAACCCCTAAGAATGAGGTTTGGGCCTCCTTCTATAGGCAAAGGGGTCACCAACAGTGTGCTCACGGGATGTACAATGAACACTGTTCACCGCTCTACTTCTTCGGTGGTCTCACAGGCAGTAAATGCCTTGTCTGGCCCCTGATCTGCCGCAAGATAGTTGGGACACGTACCCAGGTGAATCGACACCTGCGCCTTGTGCTGGCACATGAGGGGCGTGCTGGAGCGGTTGGATTATGGTGGAAATTGGTGGGGACACCTGGCGATCGAACAGGGGTTTGCTGGCCTGGAACCTCTTTCGGGTGAGTTGGTCACCTCCTCGGCAAGGAAGGCTTGCCGGGGGCCTTGAACACTTTCCCGGCAAGGAGGGCTTGCCGGGGGCCTCGCCAGTCTGTGCGAGTCTTCCCGGCAAGGGAAGTTTGCCGGGGTCTTGCTAATCTTTGGGTAGTCTTCCCGGCGTAGCGGTCTTGTCGGGGCCTTGGGAATATTCCCGGCAAGGAGGGCTTGCCGGGGCCTTGCGTCTGGAGCCCTTGTATCCCATACCCCACTTGGTGAGGGAAGGGCGTGGGCTTGGTGGGTATTGGATTGCCTCCCTGTTGTTCTTCCCGGTACACTCCTGTCGGGGGTGTTGCCGATGCCCGTACACAAGTCTGGGGCACAAGGGACCCCAGTTTCTAGTGCACCGACAATTATTAAATATTGCATAAAAGTAAACATATAAAAGTAAAACATAGGCCCTTCACAAAGGGGACGAGAGGTTGTCATGCACTTTTTAATTATGGATGTGCAAACTCTTAATGTAAAGGAACATCACTTTATATTGCCCCTTATGATAGCAACCTTTATTATGCAGATTGTCGCTTTTATTTCTTTGGCATCATAAAATCGTACAAAGTTTATTTTCCCTTACAATAAAAAATCATACATATTTAGGAGCAATTTTTACTGCTTTATGCACCAATGTCAACTTACTTAAAGGATCCTACTCAATCAATGGTTAGGTATGGTGGACTCTCGTGGCAAGAAACGCGTTTTAATTGGCTTATGGATGCACAAGTAGTATCTCTACTTAGTGCGGATTTTTGGGACAGCAAAATATCATCGACAAGAACCACTTGTCAGAGGATCCATGACAATATAACTGTTGGAAATATGCCCTAGAGGCAATAACAAATTGGTTATTATTATATTTCCTTGTTCATGATAATCGTTTATTATCCATGCTAGAATTGCATTGATCAGAAACTCAAATACATGTGTGGATACATAGACAATACACTGTCCCTAGTGAGCCTCTAGTTGACTAGCTCGTTGATCAAAGATGGTCAAGGTTTCCTGGGCATAGACAAGTGTTGTCACTTGATAACGAGATCACAACATTAGGAGAATGATGTGCTGGACAAGACCCAAACTATAAACGTAGCATATGATCGTGTCAGTTTGTTGCTACTATTTTCTGCATGTCAATGTATCTGTTCGTATGACCATGATATCATGCAAATCCCGGACAGCGGAGGAATACCTTGTGTGTATCAAATGTTGCAACGTTACTAGGTGACTATAAAGGTGCTCTACAGGTATCTCCGAAGGTGTCTGTTGGGTTGGCATGGATCAAGACTGGGATTTGTCACTCCGTGTAACGGAGAGGTATCTCTGGGCCCACTCAGTAATACAGCATCACAATAAGCCTTGCAAGCAATGTGACTAAGGAGTTATTCACAGGATCTTGTATTACGGAACGAGTAAAGAGACTTGCCGGTAACGAGATTGAACTAGTTATAGAGATACCGACGATCGAATCTCGGGCAAGTAACATACCGAAGGAGAAAGGGAACAACGTACGTGATTAATTGAATCCTGGACATAGAGGTTCCACCGATAGGGATCTTCATAGAATATGTAGGAGACAATATGGCCATCTAGGCCCCGCTATTGGCTATTGACCGTGGAGTGTCTCAGGTCATGTCTGCATAGTTCTCGAACCCACAGGGTCTGCACACTTAAGGTTCAGTGACATTTCGGTATAGTTGAGTTATAAGTGTTGGTGACCAAAGGTTGTTCGGAGTCCCGGATGAGATCCTGGATGTTGGGAGGAGCTCCGAAATGTTCCAGAGGTAAAGATCGATATATAGGAAGTCCTATTTTGGTCACCGGAAAAGTTTCGGGCTCATCGGTAGTGTACCGGGAGTGCCGGGAAGTTATCAGGGGACCACCGGGAGGGGTGTGATGACCCAAGAAACTTATGGGTTGAGAAAGGATGTGGACGAGCTGTTAATGGGCTGGCCTAAGCCCCTCTCAAAATCCCATGCAGCTAGGAGCGGAGATAAAAGGCAAAAGTCCTTTAAAAGGAAAGGAAGGAGGAGTCCTCCCAAAGTAGTCCACCTCCCTTGTCGGAAGGTGGAATCTTCCTTTAAGGTTCGACCGACCCCTTCTCCATGGAGTAGGGGCCAAGTCTGCCTCCTCTCCCCTCCTCCTATATATACTAGAGGTATTGAGGGTTTTTGACAACACCTAAATCAGCCACGGCTGCCTCTCTCTAGATCTGTTTCTCCTCTAGTCTAGTTCGGGAGTGCTTAGGAGAAGCCCTGCTGGATTAGTTCACTACCACCACCACCACGTCGTCGTGCTAGAGAACTCATCTACCGCTCCGCTCCCTCTTGCTGGTTCAAGAAGGCGGGATCATCATCGAGCTGTGCGTGTGCTGAACGCGGAGGTGCCGTCCGTTCGACACTAGATAAGGATGGATCGTGATGGGATCGCGGGACGAATCGTGATGAGATCACGGGACGGGCTGCGATTTGGATCGCGAAGATGTTCCACTACATCAACCGCATTATGTACACTTGCACTTAGCGATCTACAAGGGTATGTTGATTCACTCTCCCCTCTCGTAGATGCTCATCACCATGGATAGGTATTATGCGTGCGTAGGAATTTTTTCGTTTCCCATGCTACGTTCCCCAACACTGGCATCATGAGCTGAGTTCATGCGTAGATGATATCTCGAGTAGAACACATAAGAGTTTGTGGGCGTTGATGTTCAATTTCCTGCCCTCCTTAGTCTTTTCTTGATTCGGCGGTATTGTTGGATTGAAGCAGCCCAGACCAACTTTAATCGTACGCTTACGAGAGACCGGTTTCATCGACTGACATGCAACTTTTTGCATAAATATGACTCGTGGGTGTCTGTTTCTTCAACTTTAGTTGAATCGGATTTGACCGAGGCGGTCCTTGGAGAAGGTTAAATAGCAACTTGCATATCACCGTTGTGGTTTTGCGTAAGTAAGATGCGATCATACTGGATACCCATAGCAGCCACCTAAAACATGCAACAACAAATTAGAGGACGTCTAACTTGTTTTTGCAGGGTATGCATGTGATGTGATATGGCTAAAGACAAGATGCGATATATTGGATGTATGAGATGATCATGTTGTAATAGTTAAACATCGACTTGCACGTCGATGCTATGGCAACCGGCAGGAGCCATAGGGTTGTCTTTAATTATTTTGCGCTTGGTGATGCTTTGCTTTATCACTAGTACTAGCTTTAGTAGTAACAACATAGTTAGCGTGACAAACTCAATGGAAGCACAATAATGGAGATCATGGTGTGGCGCCGGTGACGATGGAGATCATGTCGTATCTTTGATGATGGAGATAAAGAAGCACAAGATCATGGCCATATTATGTCACTTATGATTTGCATGTGATGTTAATCCTTTTATGCACCTCGTTTTGCTTAGGACGACGGTATCATTATAAGGTGATCCCTCACTAAAATTTCAAGATAAAATTGTGTTCTCCCCGACTGTGCACCATTGCGACAGTTCATCGTTTCGAGACACCACGTGATGATCGGGTGTGATAGACTCAACGTTGACATACAACGGGTGCAAAACAGTTGCACACGGGGAACACTCGGGTTAAACTTGACGAGCCTAGCATGTACAGACATGGACTCAGAACACAAGAGACCGAAAGGTCGAGCATGAGTCATATAGTTGATATGATCAACATGAAGATGTTCACCATTGAAACTATACTCAACTCACGTGATGATCGAACTTGAGTTAGTGAATTTGGATCATGCGACACTAGAATGACTTGAGGGATGTCATTTTGAGTTGGAGTTTATTAGTAATATGATTAGCTAAACTCAATTATCTTGAAAATAGTCAAAAGGTGTTTGCAAATTATGTTGTAACTTGCGCTGTAGCTCTACTGTTTTTGATATGTTCCTAGAGAAAATTTAGTTCAAAGATGATAGTAGCAATTATGCGGACTAGGTCCGTAAACTGAAGATTGTCCTCATTGCTGCGTAGAAAGCTTGTGTCCTTAATGCACCGCTCAGTGTGCTGAACCTAGAGCATCGTCTGTGGATGTTGCGAACATCTGACATATACGTTTTTTATGACTACATGATAGTTTAGTGCATAAGGCATAAAGGGCTTAGAATTGAGGCACTGAACGCGTTTCGAACGTCGCGGGACATACGAGATATTACAAGAGATGAAATTGGGATTTCAGGCTCGTGCCCTTGTTGAAAGGTATGAGACCTCCGATGATATTCTTTTTCTACAAAGTAAGGGAGAAAACACTCAATCGTTGAGCATGTACTCAGATTGTCTGAGTGCTACAATCGCTTGAATTGAGTGGGAGTTAATCTTCCAGATGAGATAGTAATGGTTCTCCAAACTCACTGCCACCAAGCTACTGGAGCTTCGTAATGAACTATAGCATATCGGGGATGAATATGAAGATCCCTAAGTTATTCACGATGTTTGACACCGCAAAGGTAGAAATCAAGTAGGAGCATCAAGTGTTGATGGTTACTAAAATCACTAATTTCGAGAAGGGAAAGGGCAATAAGGGATACTTCATGAAAGGAAAACCAGTTGATGCTCTAGTGAGGAAACCCAAGGTTAAACCAAAACACGAGAGTAATTGCTTCTATAATGAGGGGAACGGTCACTCGAACAGAACTACCTTAGTTACTTGGTAGATGAGAAGGCTGGCAAAGTCAACAAAAGTATACTGGATATACATGATATTTATGTGTAGTTGACTAGTACTCCTAGTAGCACCGGGGTATTAGATACTGGTTCGGTTGCTAAGTGTTAGTAACTCAAAATAAAAGCTACATACTAAACCAAGACTAGCTAAAGGCGAGGTGACGATGTGTGTTGGAAGTATTTTGAAGGTTGATGTGATCACCATCGCACGTTTCCTCTACTTTTGAGATTAGTGTTGAACCTAAATAAGTGATATTTGGTGTTTGTGTTGAGCATGAACATGATTAGATCGTGTTTATTGCAATACGGTTATTCATTTAAAGAGAATAATGGTTATTCTATTTGCTCGAATAAATACCTTCAATGGTTTACTGAATCGCGATCGTAGTGATACACATGTTCATGATATTTATGCCAAAAGATACAAAGTAGTAATGATAGTACCACTTACTTGTGGGACTGCCGCTTGAGTCATATTGGTCTAAAACGCATGAAGAAGCTCCATGTTTATGGATCTTTGGACTCACTCGTTTTTGAATCGTTTGAGACGTGCGAAACATGCCTATTGGTGTAAATGCATGAAGAAACTCCATGCAGATGGATCGTTTGGACTCACTTGATTTTGAGTCACTTGAGACATGCAAATCATGCCACATGGGCAAGATGACTGAAGGCCTCGTTCTTCCAGTGAGATGGAACAAGAAAGTTACTTATTGGAAGTAACATTTTGATGTATGTAGTCCAATGAGTGCTGAGGCACGCAGTGAATATCGTTGTGTTCTTATTTCAGAGATGATTTGAGTAGATACTAGTATATTTACTTGATGAAACACAAGTCTGAATTATTGAATGGTTCAAGTAATTTTAGAGTGAAGTTGAAGATCATCGTGACAAGATGATAAAATGTCTACGATATGATCATAGAGATGAATATTTGAGTTGCGAGTTTGGTACACATTTAAGACAATGTGAAAATTGTTTCACAACTCATGCCACCAGGAAAAGCATAGCGTGATGATGTGTTCGAACGTCATAGCGCCCTATTGGATATGGTGCATACTATGACGTCTCTTATCGAATTACCACTATCGTTTTTGGGTTATGCATTAGAGACAACCACATTCACTTTAAATAGTGCACCAGTAATTCCGTTGAGATGACACCGTATGAACTATGGTTTGGAGAAACCTAAGCTGTCGTTTCTTAAAAGTTTGGGGTTGCGACGCTTATGTGAAAAAGTTTCAGCGTGATAACCTCGAAGTCAAAGCAGATAAATGCATCTTCATAAGACACCCAAAACAGTTGGGTATACCTCCTATCTCAGATCCGGAATAAAGTGTTTGTTTCTAGAAACGGGTCCTTTCTCGAGAAAAAGTTTCTCTCGAAAGAACTGAGTGGGAGGATGGCGGAAGTTGATGAGGTTACTTGAACCATCACTTCAACTAGTGTGTAGCAGGGGGCAAGAAGTTGTTCTTGTGGCGCCTACACCAATTGAAGTGGAAGCTGATGATAGTGATCATAAAGCTTCAGGATCAAGTTACTACAAACCTCGTAGGTCAACAAGGTTACGTACTCCTCCAGAGTGGTACGATAACCCTGTATTCGAGGTCATGTTGTTGAACAACAATGAACCTACGAGCTATGGAGAAGCGATGGTGGGCCCAAATTCTGACAAATGGCTGGAGGCCATGAAATTCGAGAGAGGATCCATGTATGAAAACAAAGTGTGGACTTTGGACGAACTACTTGATGGTTGTAAGACTGTTAAGTATAGATGGATCTTTAAAAGGAAGACATGCGGTGATGGCGAAAATCCACTATTAAGAAAGCTCAACTTGTCACAAAGATGTTTCCGACAAGTTCAAAGAGTTGACCATGATGAGACCTTCTCACTCGTAGCGGTGCTAAAAGTATGTTGGAATTATGTTAGCAATTGCTGCATTATTTATGAAATATTGCAGATAGGATGTCAAAACATTGTTTCCTCAACGGTTTCCTTCAGGAAAGGTCGTATGTGATACAACCAGAAGGTTTTGTCGATCCTAAGGATGCTAACAAGTATGCAAGCTCCAGCGATTGTTCTATGGACTCGTGCAAGCATCTCAGAGTTGGCATATACTCTTTGATGAGATGATCAAAGCTTTTGGGTTTATACAAGGTTGATGAGAAATTTGTATTTCCAAGGAAGTCAGTGGGAGCACTATAGAATTTCCGATAAGTATATGTGGTTGACATATTGTTGATTGGAAATAATGTAGAATTTCTAGAAAGCATAAAGGGTTGTTTGAAAGGAGTTTTTCAAAGGAAAACCTGGATTAAGCTACTTGAACATTGAGCATCAAAATCTATGGAGATAGATCAAAGCGCTGAATAGAACTTTCAACAAGATGCATGCCTTGACAAGGTGTTTTGAAGGAGTTCAAAATAGATCGGCAAAGAAGGAGTTCTTGGCTGTTTTGTAATGTGTGAATTTGAGTAATACTCAAAGCCCAACCACATCAGAAGAAAGAGAAAGGACGAAGGTCGTCCCCTATGCCTTAGCCGTAGGCTCTAAAGTATGCCATGATGTGTACCGCACCTGATGTGTGCCTTGCCATGAGTCTGTCAAGGGGTACAAAGAGTGATCCAGGATTGAATCACTGAACAATGGTCAAAGTTATCGTTAGTAACTAGTGGACTAAGGATTTTTTTCTCGATTAAGGAGGTAATTAAAGAGTTCATCGTAAAGGGTTACGTCGATGCTAGCTTTCACAGTAATCCGGATAACTGTGAGTAGTAATCAGGATTCATATAGTGGAGCAGTCATTTGGAATAGTTGTGAATGACGCGTGGTAGCAGCATCTATAGAATGACATAGATATTTGTAAAGCACACACGGATCTGAAAGGTCCATACCCGTTGACTAAAAAACCTCTCTCACAAGCAAGACATGATCGAGCCCCAGAACAGTATGGGTGTTAGATTCATTACAATCACATAGTGATGTGAACTAGATTATTGACTCTAGTGCAAGTGGGAGACTATTGGAAATATGCCCTACATGCAATAATAAATTGGTTATTATTATATCTCCTTGTTCATGACAATCGTTCATTATCCATGCTGGAATTGTATTGATTGGAAACTCAAATACATGTGTGGATACATAGACAACACACTGTCCCTAGTGAGCCTCTAGTTGACTAGCTCGTTGATCAAAGATGGTCAAGGTTTCCTGGCCATAGACAAGTGTTGTCACTTGATAACAGAATTACATCATTAGGAGAATGAGGTGATAGACAAGACCCAAACTATAAACATAGCATATGATCGTGTCAGTTTCTTGCTACTGTTTCCTGCATGTCAATGTATCTGTTCCTATGACCATGAGATCATGCAACTCCCGGACACCAGAGGAATACCTTGTGTGCATCAAACATCGCAACATTATTGCGTGACTATAAAGGTGCTCTACAGGTATCTCCGAAGGTGTCTATTGGGTTGGCATGGGTCAAGACTGGGATTTGTCACTCCGTGTAACGGAGAGGTATCTCGGGGCCCACTCAGTAATACAATATCACAATAAGCGTTGCAAGCAAAGTGACTAACGCGTTAGTCATGGGATCTTGTACTATGGAACGAGTAAAGAGACTTGCCGACAACGAGATTGAACTAGGTATAGAGATACCGACGATCGAATCTCGGGCAAGTAACATACCGAAGGAAAAAAGGGAACATCATACGGGATTAACTGAATCCTTGACATAGAGGTTCAACCAATAGAGATCTTCGTAGAATATGTAGGAGGAAATATGGGCATCCAGGCACCACTATTGGTTATTGACCGCGGAGTGTCTCAGGTCATGTCTGCATAGTTCTCAAACCCGCAGGGTCTGCATACTTAAGGTTCGATGACGGTTCAATATAGTTGAGTTATAGGTGTTGGTGAACGAAGGTTTCTTGGAGTCACGGATGAGATCCTAGACGTCAAGAGGAGCTCCGTAATGGTCCGGAGGTAAACATTGATATATAGGAAGTCCTGTTTTGGTCACCGGAAAAGTTTCGGGTTCATCGATAGTGTACCGGGTGTGCTGGGGGACCACCGGGAGGGGTGTGACGACCAAAGAGCATTATGGGTTGTGAAAGGACGTGGACCAGCCCCTAGTGGGCTTTCCGGAGCTTCTCTCAATAGCCCATGCGTCTAGGAGTGTTGATAAAAGGCAAAAATGCTTTAAAAGGGAAGGTAGGAGGAGTCCTCTTAAAGTAGTCCACCTCCCTTGTGGGAAGGTGGACTCTTCCTTTAGGTTTCCGCCAACCCCTTCTCCTTGGAGTAGGGGCCATGGCTGCCTCCTCTCCCCTCCTCCGATATACACTAGTGGTATTGAGGGTTTTTAACAACACAGAAATCTGCCACGGCTGCCTCTCTTCCTCTAGATCTGTTTCTCCTCTAGTCTAGTTCGGCAGTGCTTAGGCAAAGCCCTGCTGGATTAGTTCACCACCACCACCACTACGCCGTTGTGCTAGAGAAATTATCTACCTCTACGCCCCTCTTGCTGGTTCAAGAAGGTGGGGATCATCATCGAGATGTACATGTGTTGAACGCGGAGGTGCCGTCCATTCAACACTAGATCGGGATGGATCGTGATGGGATCGCGGGACGAATCATGATGAGATCGTGGGACGGGCTGCGATTTGGATCGCGAAGATGTTCCACTACATCAACCGCGTTATATACATTTCTTCTTAGCGATCTACAAGGGTATGTAGATTCACTCTCCCTCTCGTAGATGATCATCACCATGGATAGGTATTGAGTGTTCGTATGATTTTTTTTGTTTCCCATGCTACGTTCCCCAACAATAACGTCTATGTGAATGTAAAAGAAATAACTCATTAATCTGTCTTCCTTGTAGAACATGTAGAAAATATTTGATCATGTAGATAATATTTGATGGGGGATCACAATCGTAAAAGATGTCCAACATAGTGATTTGTATGTGAATCTCCTCTCCTATTTCACAGTTTTGCATCGATTGTATCAATGACTAATAATATTTTTGTTAACTCCCAATGACTTTTGTTGAGCATACTTATTTTTATGTGAATTCATTACTCTCTATGGGATGAGCATATGATATTTCTATTCTTTCTATTTCATTGCCATGATTGATGCATGAGAGTAAAGCAAGAAAACTCAAACTAGTCTTCATTATATAACTCTCATACTCGGTTACAGGGATAGATAGATCAGAAAGAAAATACTCTATGCAAAATGATATTAAACTTTTATTCCTCTAGATCAGGAAATAACAAATGATTGAATTAAGATAAATGATGGTGTAAAAGTAATGGTGATATGATACCGGGGCACCACCCCCAAGCTTGGAACAAGCTAAGGGTGGTGCCCATACCCATGTACTCAAGTATCCTTCTTAGGTGATGGTGGTGACGAATTGATGTTCTGAGGAATGATGCACTTTAGGATACAGTCTCCTGCTTAAATTTATCAGCCTCTCACTTAAGTTCTAGGTTCTCTTTGTGAAGTTTGTTGGTGACGATCATTGCTCCTTCCATCAAAGGATGGGTTTTACTAGTGTAGGCGGTAGTACTTTTACACGTATGATGATAAGGGGTGAAACAAGTATTGGAAGGTGTAACCTTGTTTGGTAAGTTCAGTTTTTGAACTCCACATGCATATCTCCATGTTAAGGTAGATGCTCTTCCTCTTCTTCTTCATCACTTGAAGGTTCAATTCTTTTTAGATCAGCCTCCACCTCTTCCTCCGTTGACTACCCATAAGGGTCAATATCTCCATAGGTTCCGGGATTAAGGATGAGATCTGAGACATAGCTCCCCCCTATGAATCTTGCAAATACATATTGCTTCTAGAATTGTGAGAAAAATAACTAGAAACAAAGAAAGAGGAGAAACTTGTGATGTGGTGGTCAAAACATATGGGCGTATATATAATGGATTTTTCTAGGTTAGGATATGTGTGCACCCAAGGGGGTGGCTAGGCTTGGGAATCCCTCGTGAGTCCCCTCAGCTAGTATTTTTTTTAGTTTTTCATATATTCCAAAAATGATAGAAATTATTTTTATGTAATTTTTGGAGTCGGTTTACTTACTGTATCACATACCTCCTCCTTTTCAGGGTCCTCAAGCGTTTCAGAAGGTCTCTCTTATGTGTTCTTCCGGTGTCATTACTTGAATAATATTAGTTTCAACACTAATGGGCGTACCTGAGGCATACTGTTTAGTTCTTTGCTCATCATCCACTATTGAATTTGTTCGTTCGATGTTGTTGATTCGGATATCACCGAAGTGATAAACCTCTTAGATTATATAAGTTCCTTCCATTTGGAGGGAAGCTTACGTGAAAAGAATCGGAAATTCCAACTATTCAAAAGAACTAGCTCTGCTACATTAAATTCCCCTTTTTGGATTCCCTTGTCATGTCATTTTTTAACTTTTTATTTAAATAACTTGGCATTTTCATAGGCTTGGGTTCTCCATTAATCCAACAAACTAATACCAAATAACCTCTTTTCGCCGCTAAGTTTGAAATCATAATTAAGTTTTTTAATTGCCCAATAAGCTTTATGTTCCAACTCAAGAGCTAAATGACATTCTTTTCCGTAGACCATTTTATTCGGAGACATTCCCATAGGATTTTTATAAGAAGTTCTATAAGCGCATAAAGTATCATCAAGTTTCTTAGACAAATTCTTCCTAGATCTATTCACGGTCTTTTGCGACATAAAATTATTCCTTGATTGCTTAATTCAACTTGATCACTAGACTAAGGGTGGTAAGGTGACACAATTCTATGATTAACATCATACTTAGCTATAAGTATACGAAAAGCACCATTAATAAAAATGTGAACCACCACCAGCCATTAGATATCTTGGGAGTCCAAACCACGGGAAAATAACTTCTTTAAGAATTTTAATAGCAGTGTTATGGTCAACACTACAATTTGGAATAGCTTCTACCCACTTGGTAATGTAATCGATAACAACTAAAACACGAGTATGCTCATTAGAGGAAGGAAAAGTCCCATATAATCAAAACCCCAAACATCAAATGGTTTGGTAACAAGTGAATAATTCATAAGCATTTCCTGACATCTACCAATATGATCAATTCTTTGACATTCCTCAGAAGAAAGGACAAGCTTACGTGTATTTCTGAAAAGAGTAGGCCAATAAAAATGGGAATGTAGTACCTTATGTGCAGTTCTGTCGCCCGCATGGTGTCCTTCGTATGCCTTGGAATGACACTTCTGTAGGATTTGTTCCTGTTCATGCTCAGGTACACAATATGTAATAACATATCTACTCCTTCTATATAAATATGTGAGTCATCCCAAAAGTAATGTCTTGAATCAAAGAAGAACTTTTGTTTTGTTGGTATGTGAAACTAGGTGGTATATATTTAGCAACAATGTAATTAGCATAATATGCATACCAAGGAGTGCTACGGGAAGCATTTATAACTACTAATTGCTCATGAGGAAAACTATCATCAATAGGTAGTGGGTCATCAAGAACATTTTCCATCATAGACAAATTATCCGCTACTCGGTTTTCAGCTCCCATTCTATCAACAATATGTAAATCAAACTCTTGAAGTAAAAGCACTCACCTAATCAGTCTAGGCTTAGCATCCATCTTTTCCATAAGAGATTTTATAGAAACATGATAAGTGTGAATAGTAACGTTAGAATCAACAATATAGGGTCTAAACTTATCACATGCAAACACAACTGCTAAAAATTCCTTCTCAGTAGTAGCTGAGGGAGTCTGGGATTAGGGGGTCCCTGGGCCGCCTTCCTATCCATATGGGACGGACTCTCTGGCCTGCTCGACCATTGGAAGAAGTGCTGCATTCGAGATGGACTCTTCCGAAGAGTGGGTGTGCAATCCAAGGAGATATAGTCATCGGCATATTCCTTATTTGTTGTAACCGAATTTGTGTAAACCCTGACACCCCTAGAATCTATATAAGCCAGGTGGTCATAGCTCTTGGGACACATCAAGATCATTACCATTAGGGTTTAGACCACAACATCCATCTCGCAGTAGATCAACTATGTATTCTGTATTACCTCATCAATAATAACAAGAGCATGATGTAGGGTTTTACCTCCATCAAGAGGACCCCAACTAGGGTAAAACATCGTCCCCATTGTATCTTGTTACCCATTGACCCTTGATCCGCAATTCGGACCCCCTACTCGAGATCGGCATGTTTTGACACCGACATTGGCGCTTTCATTGTCAGCTCTATTGTGAGATCGCAAAAAGGCTCGATGGCTCGCTTGGTCACCAATGACAACAGTAAGTCCGGAGATATCTTCATCTCCGGCCAATCCTCTGCTTTCGGGAGCACCTTGCACTTCATGGTGGCTCATCATTAGATTGACGAGATAACCACGGGGCAATAATTTAAGTTCGGCGAGTTGAAATTCATTGCCAACACATGGGGCGACATGATCTTTTCCGAGGTTCCGACCGCATCCAAAAACCTTGGAGAGTTCCAAGCTTTAACTTCGAGCCAAGATTCTGCTATGGAATTCAAGGGCACGAGGGTCATCCTGCCTGAATATACTTCCTACAACGGAGCCTCACAATACAGTTCCTTCGGGGCTCCAATCGCCAGTCCGGCAGACCTCTCATGGTCGAATGAGACTAAGACCCAAACACGAACCGATGACTATTAGGAGGAGCGATCTCTGACCCAGGACCTTTTTGTCCCTAGAGCTAGGTATAGGGAACTTTATTCCCCACCCACCACCCACTTCTTCACCACCATTGAAGATCTAACCGATAGGTTAGACTTCTTTTCTGAAGAAGCCGAAGATATGTATATGTCTATTCAATCAGCAGACCCTCCCATCATAGGACGATGGACTGCTACCTACACGTATGATGTCTATATGGTGGACACCCTGAGGGACGAACGTGATATGCGGAAAAGCGATGATGACACCCCAGCTAAAAACAACGACAATGAACTTGTCAAACGCCGCTGCCAGCACAAAAAGCCTAAAGCCCATAAGGGCAAGAAAAGCAATGCACGCACAGGGGAAAACCCAGATCCCAAGGATATGAAAAATCTCGCCGAGTCCCCAAAACCTTCAGACCCCGCATATAACCCCGAGAAACCAGGATACATGGATACAGACCAGCCTGCAGATTTTGACGATTCCGAAGACAACAACTATGTCCCTAAGATCGAGCACGACGGGAGCCTATGAGCCAAAGACTTTATTGTCCCCGAAGACCCATTGGATGAGGAAGTGTTCATGCAATAGCTCATCGCCACTACTTGAAGCCTTAAACTAAAGCGGAGATAGCTCAAAGCAGAACAAGAATCCATTAGTGAAAGATGGACCAAAGTCTTGGCTGCTGAATAAGGGTACATATAGGAGTGAGACGGTCCAACCAAGATTTATCCACGTCGACGTATGCTACCAGTATTTGAAGACGAGGTCTTGGAGCCTGCACCATCCCGATTCGCACAAGATGATCAACCAGACTGTCCTCCTCGAGGATGGGACAAGCAAAAGGAACCGGTTCAAACCAAAGACAGATATGATGTGTGACATAAAATTAATTCTAAAGGAGATAAACTGGATCCATTTATGGATCCAGAAGTCGCACTCTCGCAAGACAGAATAGATACCAAGCTCGTCCCAACTAGAATGATGGAGTTCAGGACACACACCACGGTACAACCTTGATCGATCTCTAGCATGACACAACTCGGATAAGGGGAGCCACTCACCCAATGTGCTTCACAAACGAGGTAATGCGGCATCAGTTTCCCGCACAGTTTAAACCCGTTAATATAGAACAATACGATCATATGAAAGATTCGTCTGTATGGATTGAGGATTTCCTCCTTCATATTCACATGGCCTATGGAGATAATCTCCACTCCATCAAGTACTTATCACTTAAGCTCGAAGGCCTGGCTAGGCACTAGCTGAAAAGCCTCCCGGAAAACTCTACCGAGAGTTGGGAGGACCTCGAAAACGCCTTTCGAGACAACTTTCAAGGCACTTAAGCCACATAATCCAGCACTCCGATGAGTCATTCCGACAATTCTAGAACACATTCCTCACGAAGAAAAACCAGATTGTTGATTGTTCGGACGCTAGGCGTTAGCTTCCTTCTGCAAGAATATACAGGATGAATGGCTCGCCCGAACGCTTGGACAAGAACGACAGAGGACAATGCCCGCCCTCACCTCCCTCATGACCCGCCATTGCATGGGAGAGGATAGTTGGCTAGCTCGGCGGAATAACCCTCCCTCAAAATCTGGCACTTCCATAGTCTGGGATAGCAATGAAAAGCCATGACGCAACAAAAATAAGCATCGACACAACAACAGTGAAGCCGATGAAACGGGGGTCAATGCCGAATTCAGCAATTTCAGGCCTGTACCCAAGAAGAAATATTTCATGGGAAATCGTGACAGGCCAACCGCGCTGGGTAAAATACTCGAGAGGCCTTGTTAGATACATGGCACTCCGAATAAGCCTTCTACAAACACTAACCGTAACTGTTGGGTGTTCAAAGCGACATGTAAAAGCTTGGTCAAAGGCCAGGCCAAAATCCCGCGCGGCGAGGACGATGAACAGACTCTTCGCCCGAACAACGGGGGCCAAAAGTAGTTTCCCCCTGAAGTAAAGACAGTGAATATGATCTATGTCACCCATTTGCCCAAAAACGAGAGGAAGCGCGTGCTTGGGACATATATGCCACCGAGTTGATACCCCTAAAGTAAAATCCATGGTCAGCATGCCCGATCACCTATGATCATAGTGACAACCCCACTAGTATTCGACATGGGGGGGGGTCAGCGTCCTTGGTACTTGATCCCGTCATTGTTGGGTATCACCTCAAACGAGTCCTCATGGATGGGGGTAGTAGCCTTAATCTTATGTACTAGGATACAGTGTGGAAAATGGGTGTTGATCCATCACGAATCAATCCCAGTATGACCACATTCAAAGGAGTAATTCCTAGTGTTGAAGCTCGCTGTTCAGGCATGATAACCCTAGAGGTAGTGTTCGGCTCACCCGACAACTTTCGAAGCGAAGATTTGATCTTCCATATCCTCCCTTTCTAAAGTGGGTACCATGCACTTCTTGGTCGTACGATGTTCTCTCCCTTCAATGTTATTCCCCATTATGCATACATCAACCTAATGATGCCAGGACCAAAAGGTGTTATTACAGACAATGGTGACACCAAACGGTCCCTTCAGACCGAGGAACACAGTGCAACCTTAGCACCCAAGTACATGCGAGTGACACGACTGCCAATGCAAAGGTATCTGTCAAGGAGCATAAACGGGATCATGCCCAGCCATAATCACATACCATGGTAGGTAAATGGGGATACACCCCTCATAGAAGCACCTTGCCTCCAGCAAAGTTTGTGCCTCAAAGACATAACTTTGTGCTTAAGATGCCATGGGCAGCTATGAGGATCAATAGTATAAGGCTTATTGTTTGGATAAACTGAACCATGGGCAGTACAGTCTTTGGACATATATAGGTACCATTAAGGACCAATCTGTGCGTCAAGCACACATCCACATCGGCGGCTTCTCAAGACCACCATTGACCACAAGAGTTGTTCATAGAAGTTATCTCGTGTCCAAGGAGTATCCTCTGACGAGTAAAGGCGCACATGTGCAATGGGGTGATTACAGGAACATCAAAATAGTCATATCCAACCGTGTGTAAACCTCTATATATATACAACTGCTTGTGATGTTAGAATTATACAATTCATTATTCTTCGGGAGTATGGAACGCTCTATGTTAATTATGAGCTTCGCAATGGTTTTTGCTTCCTACTTTTACCGAACTGCTTCTCGAACACTTACACAAGTTTGTTTTTACGAACATATTAGCTGAATTAATGGGGGGCTTGGTCGTCACAACCACCCCTTTCAAACCGTTACATTACTATTTGGCATTTCACGAGTGCGACATCTAGAATTTTTGTTATATGCATCAATTCCGAATTATGTCTTTGGTCAAATGTTGGGTTGCCCTGCTCTTGTGTTTACCCATTTACATTCCGCTAGTTTGGCTAAAAGGGTAAAGAGATAACTATTGTGATTGTATTTCTACTTAGTCTGGTTAAGTACCTCACTGGAGAAAGCCAAAAACTGACGGGCATGATGAGCAGAACTGGTCTGCCTTCCAAATAAAAGTGTTAAACTACACAAGTGTTAGGGTTTCATCGCTTCCTGCGAAGGTTTTAAAGTCATACAGACTAAGTGATTACAGGTTTTTTACACCATGGCGTAAGCCAAATATCACAATTTTTTGAAAGGGTTCCACTTAGGACCCATTGTCAAGCTCTTATGGTTAAATGGAAGCAATAAAGCCAAATTTTCGAATTGCCTGAATTTCTTTCCGCATTACCACCTCACGGTACCAAGACGTCAGCTATATATAATGATACAGAAAGTGAACACACACCCACTGGTCTCTGGCGGGGGGCAGAAGCCGACGAGCAGAAACTTTCAATATCAAAATAACGAAAGAAGAATTGCAATTTAAAGACATGGTTTACCATTCAAAATCGAAAGGCATTGTATCATACAACCACTTTTACAGGATAGTGTCTTCTAATCAAAGAATATGTCCTCAGAACATAGTGCCTCTATAACTCTGGCACTCTCCATAGAAGTGGTGAAATACCGTTTGGGGTACCTGTGCCCCTTCGCAGGCGGCAGAGGTGCGTGTCACACCCTATGTTTTACCTTACTTTGCTAAGTCAACATAGCTCAAAAATTAGGACCAATTAAACCTTTTTCCTATGTGATGTGATACTTGAATTGTTTGGTGTTTGCTTGCTTCTTTGCTTGTGTTTTAAATCACAAAACTCCCTCCTACTCTCTAGAGTCATCTCCTTGTCCCAAACCTTTGTCCAATGACTATACCATGTGTATGGGATCAAAATCTATTTTTACCAAATATTTTGACCAAAAAGCATTTAATTAATTTAGCTTTTCCAAAAACCGTGAGTTGGGATTTGTACTACAAGTCCTCCAATTAGGGAAGAAGTTTTACCCTAAATATTTTATTTAAATCATATTATCAAAAAGACTTCCAAAACCACAAAATTTTTATTTTAAAAGTTATTTTCCTATTTTATTTAAGTACATTTTTCTGAGGCTAGAAATGGTCTTTTATGAAGAAAATTTATTTTTCTTGCTTTCAAAATATTTGAGAAAATTTAGGGAAATTCAGTGGACATATATATTACATATATAAGAGTTTCAACACATGGTCATGTTCAGATATTGGACAAAACCCTTCAAAACCATTTCTGCTTATTTCAAGCTTTTGAAGTATTTCTATAAGAAATATTCTCAATAAATTCAAGTAAAATTCTAGAATATCACACATGATATATGTGGTGATCTTGCCAAGTTTCATGTCAATCCAAGCTGATTTGATTCGCCTAAATATCCAAAAACCATATCTATCACGATCCAAATTTGAGAAACTCTACATTGCCAAGTGTATCAAATTGTGTTCAAAAGTTGTGGACATGATCTAATTCTCCAATAATGCATCCACACCAAGTGGTGCTTCAAGGAGAACAAATGAACTTGCCCCAAGCCACTCAAAACCACTTTTGTTGATTTCAAGAATTGGGAAATTTTACATTGTGATGTTTCTTCAATGGATCCCAATTTTGGGGCATGATCTAATACACAAATAATGTCACCACACCAATTGGTGCATTATTGGGAATTAATTTGTATGTGTTTATCTTCAGAGAGCCATTTCTGCCCATTTCCATGGGTTTTCAAGTCTACATTGGAATCTTTCTCCAACAAATCCCAAATTTGGTGTGCAACCTTATTTATATGGGGACCGGATTTTCGGGGATTTTAATGTCCCTTCAAATGGCCCTTAAGTATAGCAGCCCCATGAATACTGTTAGCTGCCACACCTTTCCTTGATACAAATGTCTAAGAAAAAATACAAATTGAGGTACAAGACCAGGGTGGTCTAATGAGTACATCAAAAGGAGCTACTAGTGGTTGATGGCGGAAGCGGTTCAGGGATCTCCAATGTCTATGGGACTTCATTGCCCACAGGAACAACTAACCGGGTTGAATCCTTTCTCACGCGACTACTTCCCTTGATGCCAGTGCTCCAGGTTTATCGTCAAGCTAATCCTCTCCAAGCTCGCAGTCTGGCCAAGACAATAGCCCGGGACAAGCCAGTGAGTACTTTGAATGTACTCGCAAACATCAAGGAACAAACATATAATTTGCAGGGTTAATTATACACTTATAAGGATGCCATGATGCTGCTTCAACCCAAAAATACTACTCAAGTATTAGTAGTGAAATTATAATCATACAGAAATTTAGTAAACAATCAATAAGGGTAATAATAACGGATGCAATATAAAACCTGCCACAGTCGGGCGTCTCAGCGACACCACATAAAGGGCTTATAAGAAATAATGAACATGCCATAGTCGGGTGTCTGAGCGACACCACATAAAGGACCTATAAGAAATAATAAACATGCCACAGTTGGGCGTCTCAGCGACACCACATAAAGGGCTTATAAGAAATAATAAACATGCCACAGTTGGGCATCTCAGCAGAACCACATAAAGAGCTTATGAGAAAATAATGAAGAATATCCACGATGTAAAAACGTCCCAGGGATATTCAACAATCAAAATCATAAGGGTTAGTCCATAGAAAATAATGTTTATAATTATCCAACATATTTCCCGATTAATCTCATACTCCTTTACTTCCTCCGAAGGCCGACACTTATACCGCCACTTGACTAGTCAACCAATGTTCTTGACCGTGGACGCAACTACTCGAATAGTTTTATCTCTGCAAAGGGTGTACCCTTTCCCTATAGCTCATGGTTTTCAATAGTCATTGTGACTAATTCCGCGTACCAAAATTTAGAAGCGGAGACTCAGAACCAACACACACCCATTTTAGCTCCGCGAAGCCCGGCTTCACCCGGACTACGCTGCCAAGGCAAAACCATATGACGGGGAGGATCCGACCTCGACTAGCATGGGATCGAAAATAATTTATATCGCGCGCTAACGGGGAGTGCCCTCCCTTCCGGTCCTAGATCGGAAACACCCATGCCCCCTAACCGTAGGACTGGACTTAGACCACGGTCATGGATACCTTCATCCCGGCCCCTCTACTGGTGTGTGACTGATAATAAGTCTGCAACTGACTATACCGAATCCATTATCCAGGATAGGCAAATAAGGAGACATACTGACAAGACCCGATCGATGGTTGACTCAGGAGGTTTAAATGTTACCTGCATGATTTGCACCAACTATTTGTAGACAGAGTCACTACCTGCTTAACATGCCATGCTGACCACTCTCGTCCACGAGATGTCAATCCCACGATCGTGTCTCCACAAGACACCGACCTTCACCGAATCCCATCCGATGGGCATGTAGGGTAGGAAAGGGTGACCACTTTCTATGCACCATTATGCAACCATCTTTACTCATAAATTGCGAAACCACATGCCTGTTTGTCACATGAAATAACACCAAATATATAACGTAACCCTATGTTATTTTCACCAAGCAAACCACACATAACCAAGATAAATGTTGGTTCAGGATGCTTGCCTTCCAAGTGTAGAGAGGTATGGTTTCACCACAAAATTTGCAAGCTTTGACTCCTCTCTTCAAAGACTATTTAAAAATTACATGCTAATTAACACACAATATAAAAATAGCACTAAAAGTTGTCTTGGAATTTTTTAAATAAATATTAAACTAAACTAGACAGAATTTGGAAGAGGTGAGAAAAAGAATCAACTCATTTGAAGTTTTATTTTTGAAGTTATATCCACTCAAAGTTTGGTCAAAGATCAGTTTTAAAAAACAAACACATAAGAAAATGTTTCGGTTAGAAATACGCAAATGCAGAGGGGAAGGCGTACTTGGCTGAAGGCGCCTTCACTCGCGCAGGCTCTGGCTCAGGATGAGACGCTGACTCGCGGGCCCACGCGCAGGTTTGACTCTGGTCTTCTTCCTCCTCTAGCCGAAGGGAGGAGAGACCTCCGGGGAGGCTAGCCGATGACAGGGTCCTCCATTTGAGGAACGGAGGGTACCGGCATGCTCAGGGGATCAAGGCGCAACCATTCGAGGGTCTTGGAGTTGCGGCGGCTACAGGGAGCGACCAGCCCTTCCTCCACGACGGAGGAAGCTTCGGGTCCGACGAGGAGCTAGCTAGGAGGGGCTCTAGGTGCAAAACAAGGGGTGGGACAGCTCCAGGAGGTCGAGGGAAGGCTGATGGTGATCTTAGGTGGGGGAACAGAGCTTCGGCTCGGTTGAATCAACTCGAGGCATGCCGGTAGGGAAAATCACCGGAGGGGGAGGAGAAGGGTGCCTCGGTCCAAATTGGGGTTGATGGGGCTAGCTACGGCTTCGAGGGAGGGCTTGGGTTGCACTGAAGCTACTGGGGTCCCTATTTGTAGCCCCGGAGGGTCGGTTCTGTGGCGGAGATGGATAAGATCGCCGGGGACAGCTCCTGACGGCGGCAGAGGGGCACCTGGTGCAGTCACAGGGCCGGGGAAGCACTCGCTCGATGCAGAGGGTTGGTCCAAAGGCAGGTGGTGCTCGTGGGGCTCTTGGGCGGTGCTACTTCGCTGCGCAGCCACTACAGCCATCAACGGCCGGCGTGGTTGCGGTGTTCCAGGGGGCAGCAGGGGCAGCAGGGGTAACAGGAGCGCACGGGAAGCTCATGTGAAATAGCACACGCTCTAGGGTGGCTTCGAGAAGCAAGGGGGCGAGAGGGTTGGGACGCGGCGGCTCGGGCACACTGGCTGCAACGCGCTCGCTCCTGAGCACACTCTAGCATGCGTGACAAGTGCTCGATGAAATGCAATTGCTGGCTAGGGGCTTAGGCTTTAGGTGAAACTCCCCAGGATGGTTAAGGGTCTTACTAAAGCTCAGCTAAACATGCTGGTTTGGTCCTGGGTTCAACTCCACCATACAAAAAAAGAGCTTGTCAAATCTGGTCAGGGCACCAGGTGTTTGACAAAAAGCTAAGGGCATCTAGGAGTACTTGCTAGCAACAAGAACTACCTGATAGGGGTCTTCTTTGATGCAAACAATGGTGGTTTGGTTAGATCCAGTAACCAAATAACTTGATAATGCATTTATAGCAAAAGTTCATTTCTGGAAAGAAACAAGATGATAATGCAATCGGGGTCAAAGCAACTCCAATGGGGCTGAAATTTGATACTTAAGGGTTTTATAGGATGGACTATAAGCACAAAAAAATTCAAGGTCATTGGGAAAGAAAATAGTGGGGTTGTAGTACAAATTGTTAATCTCGTCCAGAACATAAAACAAGAAGATGTGCTCACTTTTTAAAAAGACCAATATATATTTTTGCATAAAACTGATTCATATGAACCCCTTCACCACTACAAATTTTTGTAGAATTTTGGAGACTTTTATTAAGAGGTTGCTATACAAAACTCCAATTGGAACAGAAAGAAAAATCAACTAATTTGCTTAAACTTTCCAAAACACTTGGCTATATTTTTATATAGAATTGATCCAGGGGCATAGTAGGTAATTGCCAAGTTTATTGTTTAATTTTTAGAAGAAGTTAATAGGTGGTTGTAGTTTAAAACTGGGTCCTGTGGAAAATTAAAACTAGTTTGGATTAATTTTAACTTAGAAGATAATTCTTTTTATAGAAAAAGCCTTCTGTGTAATAGTCAATGGAAGAAAAGTATTTGAGTCAACACTCAAGTCACAAATAAATTTTCAAAAAGTTCTAGCTCATAGAAAGAGTTTTTCATTAAACTAAGAATAGGAAAGCTTTGAAATCAGAAGAAAACCCAGAGTTAAAAATTTCAAAATGACCCTGGCCAAATTTAATAAATAAAATTGTGGCAATTTTTTTGGGGTGTTACAATTTATCACCACCATTTGATCGTCTTAATTTTCAAAACCAATGAAGCACTAGAGGTAGCCGAACCAGTGATCAAACACCTTCTCGTGGAATCCAAAGTCCAATAATAGAGCCCCCAAATGACTTCTCCTTGAGATCAAACTTTTACCATATGCCCTCCTAGTCCCCCTTTACCTCGAGTAAACCTTGCATGCCCTCAAGTCCATTATTGGAGGGGTAAAACCCCCATTTTCACCCCTGGACAGCAAGGGCAGCAATGATTTCTCCCCCTCTCCGTCCCAGCCACTTCTAGAGCACCCCTTGCCTATTGCACCTTTTTGCACCCCCTTGCCCCCTCTGACAAAAGTGGCCGCACCCATCCTACGAAAGGCATGCCCTGACATGCAATAGACACACTCTGGAGCAGGTTACAGTGCGCACCCGCACTGTAGCGGCTCCCATTCCGTGGCGTCGGGTGGCTTTGGGCAGAGGGATCACATCCTCGGAGACGCCCTTGACGTTCGGGACACACGAAGGTGTCGACCCCCACCACTCATGCCCTCCTATCCCCTCTGCCGTGCGTGCCCGACGCCGCCCCACTCGGCCAATAAGTGCCTCGCACGCGCCATCTCCCGGCGCTCCCCTACTCCCTCTCTTTTCTCTTATGGTCGTGGACCACCCCCACAGAGACCATAAACATGCCCGAGAGCTCCCCCATAGCCCCTAGCCGTGCCGGTATCATGGCCGTGAGTGTTGTTCATGGTGAGCCACACCACCGACCATATAAGACCTCCCTCGGCTCCCCTCTGATCTCCCTTCACTCTCTTTTCATCCTGCAAAACTCCCGTAGCCCCCATTTTGTGCTCCCGTGGCCTCCATCCTCCTCAATGACCGAAGCACGCCGCCGGCCTCCCCTCAAATTTTGCCCCCATGCCCAGCTCTCCCTCGCTCTTGGCGGCCGTAGTGACCCTGCATGGCCGCCACGAAGCTCCCCCGTAACCTCCCTTCTTCCCTAGAGCGTCGTCCGTTCGTGGCCAATGATGGCAGGAGACATCCTCTGCGCCATGCGCGACAATGCTCTTGCAGCCCTCCTCTCCGCGCGCCAATAACTGAGATGGAAGCAGCGTCGCCTCACGGTCTCGCCAGCGTGCGCAGCCTCGCTGGAGTCGATCGGAGCCACCATGGCGAGCGTCGGGCCAGACCTGTCCCGACCCCCTATCGCCCTGCTCAAGCGGGAGGTTAGGGACGGACCCGATAGGCGGGCCCCGCCTACCAACGTCCGGGCAGCCGGGCCCGCACAGCTTAAGTGGAGACGGTCTCCCAGCTACCATCTTCTTGTCGGGATTGCACATTCCAACAAGGGCATCTTCAGCGTGGCCACTCGCTGGCCGGGCTAAGCCACTATGCGTGTCCAAGTGTTATCCTGCACCGTGAGCGCAGTTTGGCCTTCTCGGTAAATTCCCTTCTCTTTTTCTTTTTGCTAGTAGACAAAATAAGTCCTAAAAAATTCATATGAACTCCAAAATGGGTTGTTCATTCCTACAGATTCTAAAAATCGAGGCCTATCCAAATATATGCGTTGCACATTTTTCCTAGAAACTTTTTCTGTAAAGATCAAATTCTAAATTAAATTTGAATCATTCGAACCCACCTTAAAAAAATTCCTAGAGAGCTCAAGTCAACTCCAAATGGAGTGATTCCAATTTCTAGGTGACTCTAGAATCATGCCCTATTTTGCTAGCCTTAGTGAACATTTATATCATGCAATATTTCTGCTAGGACAAATAAATTGCTCGTTTTTCCATTTAATCCAACTTAGAGAAATCATAGGGACAACAACCCAACTCCAATTCTAGTGAGACCACTTCCAAAACTCTTCTAAAATCATGCCCCATTGAATGGGTGCATCCACTCATTTTGATAAGAATGTTTTATGTAGACTTCTTATAGGATCACCAATTCCTTCCTTTCCACCGTTTAAAATTCCCTGATGATCCAAATCCCTTAGAACAACTTTAGGTAAATTTTCTTATGACCAGATATGTCCACAAAAATTATACTCCTTTTTTAAGAGCACTTTATTTTCTTCTTGTTGTGTGGCTTATCATGGTTGTTTCCAACGATAGTTGATGAAGCACACAAAGTGCTCACAGTTTGACGAGAAGCTTGAGAAGACCTTGAAGACTTTACGGAACCAGGCAAGCAACCATTTGACCATATTTAGGAAACCATTAATTTTTCATGCCATATAACACTATATTCCGTTGCATCTGAATCATGATCGGGTCGGTGACCACCTTGGTGGGTTGTCTCTGAGAAACTCCTCGTTGATACTTGCACTTGGGCATGACCCTACCAACTATGAGGGTCGTGCGGGTGGGAAATAGTTAGGTTACTAGTAGTTGCTATGCAAACGGGATGGTTCTATGCATGGTGACAATGAAAGGAATGATTTCAAAGGATTTTTGAAAACCTCGTCGGGTGCCACTGATGCCCGAGGGAAATGGTGTTCGGATGGGTAACCACTTGGGAAAGAAGTGGTGTGCCGAGAACTTTTTTGTGTTTGTGGTTTCGTAAACGGGATTAGATTTATGATTTGTCGACCGTCCCAACCTTACATGTGCGACCATGATACCCCTTATGGGACAGGGCTTTGTTGATTACTTTGGTCGATGCTAGCAGAGAGCCGCATTACTAATGGCGAGAGTGGCGTGGCCACTCTCGTGAAGGGTCGTGCCAGGTAGGGAGACCATGAGCTATTTTCATAGGCACCGGGCACACCGTTGGTCCCTTCATGGAAGGTATGATCTAGAGCGAGGCTCGTATGACCTACATCATGAGGGCTGTGTACCAATCTAGTGGACTGTTTGTTTAGTGTCACCAGGCGAAAGGCTTTGTTCGGGTGCTTACCTTGGGTATGTGATATACCACGAGTCGTGGATGACATGGAAGCTTCCCGAGTCTCGTGGGTACAACACACAACCTCTGTAGAGTGTAAAACTATTCGAATAGCGGTGTCCACGGTCAAGGACAGTTGAGTGGTGCTACTTAAACTACGTCCAGTTGTTTTCACGTAAACCAAGTGTGTGTGTGAGAGAAAGATGGTTGTGTGTGTAAGGTGATACGCGAGCTAAGTCATACGACTTGGCATGATAAATAAACATGGGATGTTCAACCCCTGCTTACAATGATACTTGAGTTAAGTCGAGTCACTTGACATGGCAAATGAATGTGGGACGTTCAAACCCTGCTTATGGTGATATCTATAACTTGCTCATATGGATATATGCAACATGTTGATGCATGCTTTTACAAGATTGATCATGTCATTGCACCCAAAATTAACTTTCTCCAAATTACCTACTTAGTGCTATATCATGCTTTGTTATTGCCTTGTTCCAAACATGGGTTACTTGTGAGTACATTCAAAGTACTCATTGGCTTGCGACTGGTTATTTTATTGGCCAGGCATGAGAGAACATATATGACGAAGTTTAACACAGTGACGTACGTGGGAGCTTGGACGATTCCCAATCAGAATGCCGGTAGGGTTAAGGCAGATGGCATGGGTTAATGCCATCGATGAAGATTTTCGCTGCATATAAATGAAGACTTGGCCATGGAGGCCATATTCAAGCTAAACAGTACGTAATGGATGTAAGACTCTTCTTATTAAGTTTCTATGTGTTCAGTGAGCATTGATCTCTAGAATCACTGTGCACGTTCACTCGGTGATCATGACTTATGAGTCGGGGTCCCCACAGTGCGGTGGCCATCTTCGTAGGCTCTAACTTTGGCATAGGCATGATTGTTTTTACAAAGGCCATACGAGCTCCTTCTATGCATACCGACCACATCAAGAGGTTGATTCAAGGTGAAGCATCAATCAACTTTTGAACCAAGCTGAAGTAGCTACTGGGCAACGGTTCGGCCGACCACAGCTCATGCATAAGTCCTTCATGGCAGACCCGGACATCTTGTGCAGCTCCATCAGCTGCTTCAACTGATCTGATGCCAGCTAAGGATGCTCCGGATCTTGGAACTATGCGTAGAAGAGCCTTTGCTGCGCCATGCCCTCCCGACAAGCATAGTACTTCTCAGCCTCCGCACTCTTCGACAGATCGACAATTGCACCTAGAGAACTCCATATTTGATTAAGAGTTAGAAATCTTCGCCCTCCAAAGTTACATTGTAATAAAAATTGCTTAGCAGCCGCGATTTGCTTGATCTAATGGACCTCCTTCCGGAAGTCGTGTGCCTTCTTACGCGCTTCTTGGAGGGCGGCGGTGACCGACGTTAGCTTGGTCGATTTTTCTATTTCTTTTTGCTCAGGGGCATCATTCTTTGTGATGGCCTCCTTAAGTTCTTGCTGAATTTCGCTGACCCAGGCTTCAGATTTTTTGCTAATAGCCTTAGCCTACAAGGTCGATGCCCTTTGTTCGACGGCCTCTTGTTTGTCTTGGCCCAGTTCGGCTTTGAGCCGATCAACGTCAGCAGCAATAGTTCTGATAGTCAGTTGGAAAGCAATCATTTAGAGACAACAAATAATTCAATATGAAAGATAAGGCTCACACACTTACTTTGAGCGTCTTCAAAATTTGGTTGAAGCGATCTAGCTCCTCTTTGGAAACTTTTAATTTCCGGTTCATCTCCTCCAAATCCACAGAGTTGGGGGTTGCATCTGATATAGAGGCCCGCGCAAGAACATATTTTGTTAATTTTCAGATTCTTCCAAAATCTTTTTGCGAGGGTGCATTCTCATTAACCAACCAGTTCCTTGGGGGCTGCACACATTGTTTCCAAATAATTATACCCCCTACACGAGTCTTTCAAACTCAGCCAGGGTTTGGGGGCTCCTGCGTAATAAAACTTTTAGACAATGCATAATTGCAAACAGAAAAGTATGCAGACTACCTTGATGCCCGCTAACAGTGCGTCGAAAGCTCCTTTCAGACCATTCTCAACAGAGTGAATACATTGCAAAACTACACTCAGATGAGTGCGACATTCTTCGGGGATGGTAGGATCATTCAAACCTTCCTCCCTTAGGATTGGCCATCCAGTATGGAGTCGCTCCGTCGTGGATGGCTCCATGTGTGCCGTAGCAGTATCACTTAGTGGAGATACTACTACCGCTAGCATCGGAGATGAAGGATCCTCCGAAATGGTCTTTGGAGGAGACCGAAAGGGTCCAGCCCCTCCCTCATTTGTCGCTAGGGGGAGTTCATCCTCCTGGTCCTTTGTGGCCGAAGTGTTAACCTCGACGATAACATCGTCACCCCCGTCCGTGGTATCTGGCACGAGGGGGACCTTCCTCGATACCACCTGCCAGTCCCCTCGGCTGTAGGGGGAGGTGATTAGGGTGAGCCAGTCCTACTTTTAGCCAGATCGTATAGCTGGGAACCCTCCTCCAAAATTTTTAACGATGGAGAGATCATGTTGCAGGGTGTAATAGAGAGTATAAGCCTAACTAGAACCACGACAATTAGAGGAAAGGTATATTCAAATTTATGGTACATACCTTTTGACTCAGGGATTCACCCTGAGGATCCTTCGAGGGACCGGTGCCTCATCCACGGAGTCCTCATCTGAGTTTGGAGTATCATCAAATAGGGCCATACGAGCCCTACGTGGCTTCTTCGAAGCAACGAGACATTGATCTCCCACGACGTCTTCGGATGCGGCTCTCTTTGTGGCCACTCCGACTTGTAGGTCGAGACTGCCAAAGTACATGATCAGTGATCCCAGAGGTTAATGCACACTGAACACACAGAAACTTAATAACAAGAGTCTTACATCCATACAAACCGTGTGATACAAATAAGGACCAGTGTGGTCAGGTTTTACATAGGTAGGGCCTTGAAGGCCAACACACCAAACTCAACTAATAGCGGAAATCTTGGTCGAAAGCGTGAACCCATGCCATTAGCCTTAACCTACAGGCATTCTGACTGAGAAGCGTCCTAGCTCGCAGAAACTTCACCAAGGTTTGCTTCACCATCTCCTGTTCAATCTTACCTGGTCAATGAAATAACGATGGCAACCCAATGATTACTTTGAATGTACTCGCAAGCAACCCATGTCGTGGAACAAGGCAATAATGAAACATGATGTAACATTGGTTTGCTATTTGTGCGGAAAGCAGATTTTTCCCTAGTACAATAACATGATCAAATTCTAGTGTGACATGCATTACAAAGCATGGTGGTAACCCAGTAAACAGGTTAAAAATATCAATATCAATTGAGGGTTGAACATCCCATATCCACCCAACATGCCAAGTCACCTAACTTAGCTCAACCATCCTTTCTCCCATGTCACCAACTTTTTCTCATGTTAACCCCCCCCCCCCACACACACTCGATTTATGGGAAAACCACTAGACGTAGTTTAAGAAGCACCACCCAACTGTCCTTGACCGTGGACACGACTATTCAAATAGTTTTGCATTCTGCAGAGGTTGTGCACTATACCCATGAGAGTCGGGGAACTTCCATGTCATCCATGACTCATTGTATTTAATATACCCGAGGTAAGCACTCGAACTATGCCTTTCCCCTGACGACACTAAACAAAGAGTCCAGTCTATTGGTACCCAACCCACATGATGTACATCTGATGAGCCTCTCTCTAGATCATATCATCCATGCAGGGACCAATGGTGTGCCCGGAACTTGTAAAAACAACATAGTCGCCCTACTCGACACGACCCCCTCACAAGAGGGACCACGCCACTATCGCCACTAGTAATGCGGGATCTCTGCTAGCATCGACCAAAGTAATCAACAAAGCCCCGTTGCATATTACGTTATTGTGGTCGCACATGTAAGGTTGGGACGGTCGACACATCTTAAATGTAATCCCATTTCCGAAACTACACACAAAACCTTTCTTGGTACACCACTTCTTTCTCAAGTGATCATCCATCTCAACACCTTCACCCTCGGGCATTAGTGGCACCCGACGGGTTTTTCCAAAAGCCTTTGAAATCACCTCCATGTTACCACCACCATGCATATGATCATCCTATGCGTAACACTACTAGCAACCAATCAACTTTTTATCCGCGTGACCCTCATAGGTGGTAAGGTCATGCTCAATGCAAGTGTTAACGAGGCACCATCGAAACACCATACCGAGGGGTTTACCGGTTCAATCATGGTCACATGCGTCGGAATGAAACAATAAACATGGCATGCATGAAGGTATTTTCTTAGACATGGTCAAAGGACTGCTTGCCTTGCTCAAATAGGTCTCCGGGGTCTTCGAGGTCTTCAGGTCCAACTCCGAGTAGTCCGCTTAGTTCGCCAACTACCGTCGGAAACAACAACGATAAGCCACACAACAAGCAGATAGACAAAGTGCTCTATAAATAAGAGTTTTATTACTCTTGGACATCTCTGGTCATAAGAAAAATGCCTAAAGTTCTTCTAAGGGATTTGGATCACCGGGATTTTTGAATGGTGGAAATGGAGGCATCACTGGCCCCACAAGAAGTCTATAGAAAATATTCTGCTAAAAGTGAGTGGAGGCACTCATTTAATAGGGCATGGTTTTAGAAATATTTAGGAAGTGGTTTCACTAGATTTGGAGTTGTTATGATATTCCTATGGATTTTCTAACATGAAATAATAGAAACAGGTGCTATTTATTTAATGCAACACCAATATTAACACCATATAAAGTTTTATAAATCTAACATGAAAAATGTTGACTAAGGCTAGAAACTGAGAGCACGATTTTATAAGTCCGTGGAAATTGGAATCACTCCATCTGGAGTTGATTTAAGCTCTCTAGGAATTTTACAAGGTGGATTTGAAATATTCAAATTTGGATTTGAATATTAACACCATATAAAGTTTCTCAGAAAAAATGTGCAATGCACACATTTGGATAGATCCTGATTTTTAGAGTATCCGAGTTTTTGAATCTATGGATTTGGAGATATAATTAATTTGTTATGGATTTTAGAATTTTGTAATGAAATAAAAGGGGGGAAATGTTATACCAGAGGGGAGGATTTAGTGCGCACTTGGCGCTGGATAGGGATGGGCCGACCAAGTGGCTTGGCCTCGCTGGTGGCGGAAATGCCGAAGGTGCCTTCCGTGGAATACGCCTTTGTAGTGGGGACGCTGGAGCAGCGAAGGGCGCCTCCTCATAAGTGGAGAGTCCCACCCGTTAGTCTCACTGGCCGGTCGACACACGAGGACTGCTGGCAGGGTCGTGTTCCTCCCCTCGGCCAACAAAGCAGGAGCAGGGGCGCTGGCCGAGCCTACACCGGTGGCACGAGCTATCTCCCGTGGCGCTCCGACAACCTGCGCGCTCTGGGCGGCGAGCAACGTCTGCGTGGGCCTCCAATTCTACTAGGGAGCGCTGGGGCGAGTGGGTCCTTGGCCACGGCAGGCCAGCCGACAGTTGGCCGTTGATGCCGTGCTCCAGTGGCACGAGAAGAGAGGGGATATAACAGGGGGAGCCTGTGGGGGCGTTGGGGTGCTCCGATAGTTGCCATAAGGAGATGAGGGCTCGGGGATGCCCGATTTTGAGCGAGGCCTAAGCGGCAACCCCACGACCATAGGAAGAGGAAGAGAGCACATGAGATGCCTTGGGTTAGTCTGGGAGGTTCACAGAAGAGAAGGGAGTAGGAAGGAGCGAGCAGGGGCTCGAGGGAGTCCCTAAATGGAGGGGCGACGAGGAGGTGCTCGGGCACACCTTGGATGCCCTGGGCACGGGGGAGCACACGTGCCAGAGAGAATTTGGTGGCTCCTAGGCATCGGGGAGGGGCATGGCTGGTCAAGGGGGATACCTGGCCCGCCGGGGCACCCTGCAGCTGCGAGACACGGGCTGCAGGACAAGGGCAAGGCGCATAGCACCACTTTTGCACATCAGGGAGGTGGTCACCACTCCACTACGTGTCCAGGGCCACCCTTGGCTAGGCCAAGGTGTCCAACATGCAAGGCATGCGTGCAAGAGGGCACTGATGCAGTTTGCGCTTGAATGGAGTAGGCTGGGATTAGATTCTTACTGCAGATAAGTTTGCAACAACAAACGTGGGGATAGCAAAAGGTATTCTTACTGGGAGGCTTTTGAAATAAAACCTTTTCTAGTAGTCTTAGGCATGGAAGTACTACAAGTCTGCCAATTTTCATATCAAGGAGAGGAGTGTAGCTTGCACTTACACTTCAAGGTCATATTGCTGCCAAAATCAAGTTTCGGCAGGGCTGCTCATATTTTCCATATGAGCATGCCATATCTTTTCTTGAAATAGTGCACTAGCATACTAGATATTCTGTGGAAGGATGTGGGGGCATTGGCTTGAATAGAATTATTGAGAGAGGGGTAAAATAGGTATTGCCATGGTAAAAAGGAGAGGTAGAGAGATGGAGTCACCCTCCAGTAAATGACCAGAGACCATGGCAAGGTTACTTGAGGTAAAATAGGGTCAGTGAATATTGTGGTAAAAAATTGGGCTCAAGGAGAGTAGTAGAAGGGGTCAAAGAAGCAAGTTTGATAAATGAGCAGAAGGTGTTTGATGGGTGTTAGGGCTAAAAAATGGATTCCAATTGCGATGAAACTTAACAGGATCACATGATATGTGAAAATGAGACAGGGCACCAAATTTAGGATTTCTTGTAGAAAATTTCTAATGTAGACTTGTAAAACCCAAGGAATAGGTAGAAATGGCTTTCTGAAGATAAACGCATGAAATATAATTCCCACAAATGCACCACTTGGTGTGGTGACATTATTTGAGTATTAGAGCATGCCCAAAATGTTTGGGATCAATTGGAGAAACTTCACAATGTGAAGTTTCCGAGTTCTGTAATTTAACAGAGAAGGTTTTGATGGGTTTTGGACAAGTTGATCTATTCTCCTTGATGCACCATTTGATGTTGATGCATTATAGTAGTATCAACACATGCCCACAAAATTTGAGCACAATTGGAGACATGTGGCACTGTGGAGTTGCTCAAATTTGGATCTAGATACATAGGGTTTTGGAATATTTAGCTGAGTCAATTCAACTTGGATTGAGATGAAACTTGGCAAGATCATCACATATATCACGTGTCACATGCTAGCATATTAATGAAATTTATTGAGAATATTTCTTATGGAAATATTCCAAAAGCTTGAAATAGGCAGAAAGGGTCTTGAAGGGTTTTGTCCAATATTTTTAACATGACCATGTGTTTAAACTCTTATATATGGAATATATATGTCCATTGAGTTTCTATAATTTTTCTCAAGTATTTTCAAAGCAAGAAAAAATAAGCTTTCTTTATAAAAGAACATTTCTGGCCTCAGAAAAGGTATTTAAATAAAATAGGAAAATAACTCTTAAAATAAATATTTTGTGACTTTGGGAAGTCTTTTTGACAATAGGATTTAAATAAAATATCTCGGGCCAACCATCTTCCCTAAATTGAGGACTTGTAGTACAAATCCCAATTGAGGGATTTTTGAAGGCTTAAATTAAATAAAAGCTTTTTGGTCAAAATAATATTAGGGTAAAAATAATTTTTTGTCCTATAGACATGGTATGGTCATTGGACAATGGTTTGGTTCAAGGAGGTGAGTCTAGAGAATGGCGGGAACCTTGTGATTTAAAACACAAGCAAACAAGTAGCAAGCAACAATCACATCAAGCATCACAAGCATTCACAAACAAAAATTAATCGGTCCTAATTTTTGAGCTATGTTAGTTTAGCCAGGAGAGTTAAAACATAGGGTGTGACATACCTTACCCCCTTAAGAAAAATCTCGTCCTTGAGATTTCTAGGCTAGGCGTTGGAGAGATACAGAACTTTGGGTCGGAGGTAGTCCTCATGTTCCTAGGTTGCTCCTTCTTCGATGTGGTTTCTCCTGTGGGTCTTGAAGTGGTTGATGATACAGCTTTGAATGCTTCACTCGCCTTCATCTGAATGTGAATGGAGTTTTGGCAATAAGTTAGGCTGGACTAAGAGTCAGGAGCTTGGTGAACTAGGTTCTCGTGAGAGTCTGGCTTGCAGGTGTACTCCAAAGTCGGAATACGTGGCAAGGTAGCGTGTTTGGGTGCTGGTCTTGGGGCTGCGCACGTTGGTTAGTTTCACCTAGATGTCTCGTGTTAGAATAGAAGAGATCATCGTAGGCTTTTGGTCGAGATCTTCTGCTTGTGTAAGTCGCCCGTGTGTGTGCTTCATTCTCCTCCGGCCGTTTGTCGTTGTCGTCATAGACGCATGCTCCCGGTGTGTACTCAGATGTTCGGTCTTGTAGCCTCTTCATAGCTTCTCGTGAAAAGGCCTGGGTTGGTCCTCGTCTATAAGACTAAGCTTAAGGACACGTTGTTAGAATGTGTCCTACTATCTAGGAAAGTTCTTGAGGGTCCTAGATGATCTGGCTACCCAGAAGTATAAACCAGTCATCCAATCCCTACGGGCCGCAGCTTCGCAAGCGCGGTGAACTTCCCCTCGATAGGGGCTTCACCATGTTCCAGTTAGGACTCACGTCCCTGATTTGGACCATGAATGTCTCTTTAGTTCCCCTGATATCCAAAGGTTTATTTTCATGAACGTCGATGCTTCTTGGCACAGTTGGTGTAGCCGGCAAAGGAGTGGCGATTTACTTCTACTGCTTCTTCTTCTTCGTCGTGGTTTCCTAACCATGGCGGTTCTTTGCCTCATCTTGGGTACACTGATTTCTGGTGCTTGAAGATTGCTTCGAGGAGTCCATTTTCTCAAGATAATACCATACTCTTGAGAGGCATGTCGATCAGTGTTCCTTGGGCTTGTCCAACAGGACTAAGGTGTTCCTCCTCTTATTGGGTGGATCAGTACGTCAACCATGAGGATAACAACATACTTCCCAAAGCATCACATAAGCACACTACTCATGAGATAGGTGAGAGGAGCAGTTGTTTGTAGTCCAACATAATCTAGTCCTTCATGTACATGTTCCTCATAGACATGATCATTGATGGTCAGGGCGGAGAACTGGCCATAGTCTAATGACTTAGAGCCATTTCTTATGGTCTTAATATGACCAAATTATGGCTCGGTGAAGCTTTGGGGTTTTCAAGGAACTTAGAATGTGAGTGAGCATCCATCACCTTATCCTTATGCTCATTCCTTAGGTGCCAATAGTCTAGCCCCTATATCTAGACAAAAATCACCCTATGTCATCGAAGGTACCATATCACATAAGTCAACGCCACATCACTCGTGCTAGTCAACTCTAGGGTTTAGAGAATTACTAAACCAAAACATCATAAGCATGCTTTAGCTAAGTTGCACCTCTATTCCCATGTAAGGAACCTCGGGAAAGCATACAAGCTGCTAAGCTTGAATTTAAGACTCTACAAATCCAAGTGTTCAGTTGGATCATGCAATGGGTAGGGTTCTCCATTCCTATGTTTAAGGAAACACGAAGTGTACCAATCCAAGGTCTTGTTTCCTTACTACAAATCCAATCAAGTGGTTCATCAATCCCATCAACCATCACTGGACCCATCACTCCTACAAATCCAATATAGATGGGGTTTTACATGATCACCTATAGTCCTCATAATCCTCATATCATTTCTTGGACTATGCCATAGTATACCCACCATATTCCAATATCATGGCCAACTAATCTCAAAGGCCAGGCTTATATAGATTCATAAATAAATTTGATAGCACCAATTACTTCTACCTGTTACCCACCGAGAAACATGGTATCATGATCGAGATCATGGACTAAATCCAATTTACTCCGAACCACGTGGCCTCATTCATCGCTGATACTCCAGTAGGATTACCTATTTAAATCCGACTCACAATTCCTACTTGTCAATCCGAGTCATTATGGTACCATCATCAAACCACGACTACCACTTGAGAAAGTCATTTTAGAGTACCACCAAGAAAATTTAGCTCGTGGTCATAATTGTCCTCCTGAATCCAAGCTTACTCCAGGAATGTGTAGGTTATGCTACTTTATCAACTCGTTTCACCAAGTTCACCAACCATCATAAGGGTCTTACGATCCACTAAGATAGCCTAGGTATATCCTCAAAACACCTATTATCATCACAACACCCATTATCTACAAATCATGTATTCCAGAAGATCCTTCCTATAGCATCAGGTTTCTCGTGCTAGCTTCGGAATGAAGGGTACTTGTTCACTGTGATCACTTGTTCCATAATGGACCCAATGCTAAGTAGGGGTCAGTGGAACTCAACACGTGCTCTGGCAAATCCGTGTTTTTGACACGTGACCAGAAGTTTGAGTTTGGGAACCTTGTGAAGTCTAGGTTGGTCTAGGGAGGGTTTCCAATCTCGAGGGAGAAGCGTAATGCTATGGGGTTGCGTCTAGTTGACTAGTTGCAGTCGGAATCTTCAGTGCCAGTTGTCTGTCGGGTAGATCGTTGGTGCATCTTGTCTTGCAGGTCTTCAGTTGTCATGAGAGGTGAGAGATAAAAGTAATATAGAGGGGAGTGCCTAAGGAGCTGGTATAGTGCAAGTGCAATCAAACAAGTGCCGAAAGGCCAACACAAACATCAAGATGAGCCATGTGATATAGTCGCATACTCGTTGCCTAGGGAAAAAGTGCGACGTATATCAATGCATAAACAAGTAAAACAAGCAACACACAATATGGTCCCGTTCGAACCATTTCACGGACTCGACTTCGCATAAGGGATTCACGACTCATCCTATCCCGAGGGGTCCTCGGACTTAATAGTCGTGTTTGCTTTGTGCCTTGGAGAGGAGTTCGTTCCGTTTTCCGGGTCTTCTTATGGTGTCACTATGTCCTTTGTTGTTGTTGTTGTTGTTGTTGTTTGCTGAAATGAATCGGGTTGAGCTGGAAAGAGTCCTTGACGAATTCTCGTCTAGTAAGCTGCCAACGAAGGTGGTTCCTCTCGGGTGTCATTGACAGGGTCATTTGTAGGTATCATAATCCTGCCAATGTCTTCTTGCCTTCCAAGGCGTTGAGAGTTCCAAGTGGTCAATCTTTATGCAATGAGACCAACAAGGCTTGATAGAGTTCTGACCTATCAGTTACGTTGAGGAAAACACCGACACCAAGAGCGGGGGATGAATATAACCATTTTCCTTCTCACTAAGGTGAGGCAAACCAAATCGCGAGGTTCTCATCCATCCGTGGTGGTCGAGACAATGTCGATAATGAAAGGGTCGCTCTATTAGTGATGCATATCATGATCTTGCATATATTATGTCCTGGTTATCGTAAGCCAAGGTCGCATCACTCTGGAACAGAATCGAGGGCATCACCACCTTGATGTCCTCATCCCTTGAGAAGGTAGCTTATGTTGGTGTCGCCTTGTCGCAACAGTGCAAACCTTGTCTTCCCAACTCCCTTCCAAGTTACACACGAGGACTTTTAAGTAATCCCGTGATCAGGGGCACAAGAAGGCAAGCGACCATTTGCAAGTTTTGTAAAAGCAGAGGAGGAGAGTTGAGAGAGTAAGGGTGGAAGTGCTAAGGTAAAACCTTTGTTTCCTTTGAAGATTTAGGAGAGGTGAGAAATATAGAGGTTTTGTGAGTGCTTATGAAGGGTTTGGAAAAAAATTTGTCCTAAATAACGTTTGTGCTAACTAAGGGCTTCCTACAGTCAAGATGGCTCTGATACCAGTTCTGTCGGCACCCCAACTTGTAGGTCGGGATAGCCAAATGTACGTGCTGAGTGATCCCATAGATCAATGCTCACTGAACACACAGAAACTGAATAACAAGAGTCTTACATCCATACATACCGTCTCATACAAATAAGGACCACTGAGGTCAAATTTTACATAGGTGGAGCCTTGAAGGCCAACACACCAAACTCAACTAATAGCGAAAATCTTGGTTGAAAGCGTGATCCTATGCCATCAGCCTTAACGTATACGCATTCTGACTGGGAAGCGTCATAGCTCGCAGAAATGTCAACTAGGTATTTATCACCATCTCAAGTTGTCTCTTACCCAGTCAATGAAATAACCAGTGGCAAGCCAATGAGTACTTAGAATGTACTCGCAAGCTACCCATGCTGTGGAACAAGGCAATAATGAAACATGATGTAACACTGGTTTGCTATTTTTGCGGAAAGCAGATTCTTCCCTAATATAATAACATGATCAAATTCTCATGCGACATGCATCACAAGGCATAGCAGTAACCTAGTGAAAAAGTTACATATATCAATATCAACTAAGGGTCGAATATCCCATATCCACCCACCATGCCAAATGACCTGACTTAGCTCAAACATCATTTCTCCCATGTCACCATCTTTTTCTCATGTTAACCCACACACACACCCACACACCCACACTTGATTTATGCGGAAACCACTAGACGTAGTTTAAGCAACACCACCCAACTGTCCTTGACCGTGGACACGACTATTCAAATAGTTCTGCACTCTTCAGAGGTTACATGTTGTACCCACGAGACTCGGGGAACTTCCGTGTGATCCATGACTCACGGTATTTAACATACCCAAGGTAAGCACCCGAACAATGCCTTTTCCCTGACGATACTAAACAAAGAGTCCATCGATTGGTATCCATCCCACATGTTGTACATCTTACGAGCCTCGCTCTAGATCCTATCATCCATGCAGGGACCAAAAGTGTGCCCGGAACCAATAAAAACAGCATGGTCGCCCAACCCAGCACGACCCCGTCACAAGAGTGACAAAACCAATCCCGCCACTAGTAATGCGGGCTCTCTGCTATAATCGACCAAAGTAATCAACAAAGCCTCGTTCCCATATTGGGGTATCGTGGTCGCACATGTAAGGTTGGGATGGTCGACACATCTTAAATCTAATCCCATTTCCGAAACCACATACACAAAACCTTTCTTGGTACACCACTTCTTTCTCAAGTGGTCATCCATCTCAACACCTTCACCCTCGGGCATTAGTGGGACCTGACAGGATTTTCGAAAAGCCTTTGAAATCACCTGTGTGTTACCATCTGCGTAGCACTACTAGCAACCTATCAACTTTTTATCTACATGACCCTCATAGGTGGTAAGGTCATTTTTCAATGCAAGTTTTAATGAGGCACCATTAGAAACACCACACTGAGGGGTTTACCGATTCAATCATGATCACATGCATTAGAATGAAACAATAAACATGGGATGCATGAAAGTATTTTCCGAGACATGGTCAAAGGGCCGTTTGCCTTGCTCAAATAGGTCTCCGGAGTCTTCGAGGTCTTCCGGTCCAACTCCGAGTACTCCGCTTATTTCGCCAACTATCATCGGAAACAACAACGATAAGCCACAATCCAAGTAGAAACACAAAGTGCTCTATAAATAAAAGTTTTATTACTCTTGGACATCTCTAGTCATAAGAAAAATGCCTAAAGTTGTTCTAAGGGATTTGGATCACCCGAGATTTTTGAATGGTGGAAATAAAGGCATCACTGGCCCCACAACAAGTCTATAGAAAATGTTCTTTTAAAAATGAGTGGAGGCACTCAATTAATACGGCATGGTTTTACAAATATTTAGGAAGTGGTTTCACTGGATTTGGAGTTGGTATGATATTCATATGGAATTTCTAACATGAAATAAATAGAAATAGGTGCTATTTATTTGATGCAACAAAAATATGGCAGAGAAAAATGTTGACTAAGCTAGAAAATTAGAGCATGATTTTGTAAGTATGTGGAAATTGGAATCACTCCATTTGGAGTTTATTTGAGCTCTCTAGGAATTTTACAAGGTGGATTTGAAATATTCAAATTTGGATCTGAATATTAACAGCACAAAAAGTTTCTCTGGAAAAATGTGCAATGCACACATTTGGATAGATCCTGATTTTTGGAATATCCAGATTTTTGAATCAATGGATTTGGAGCTATAATTAATTACTTATGGACTTTAGAAGTTTCTAATAAAATAAAAAGGGGAAAAGTTATACCAGAGGGGGGCTTCATAGCGCACTTGGTGCTAGATAGGGATGGGCCGGCGCACTGGCTTGGCCTCGTGGGTGGCGGCCACGCTGAAGGTGGCTTCCCTGGAATAAGCCTTCGTAGCGGGGATGCGGGAGGAGCGAAGGGCGCCTCCACTTAAGTGGTGCGGCCCACCTGTCAGCTTCATTGGCCAGCTGGCAGGCTGGGCCGCTGGCAGGGTCGTCTTCCTACTCCCGACCAACTGAGCAGGAGCAGGGGGCACTATCCGAGCCTGCACGGGTGGCACAGGCTGTTTCCCGTGGTGCTCTGGCCACCTACATGCTCGGGGGAGCGAGCCGCGTCCGCTTGGGCCTTCAATTTTGTCGGGGGAGCACTGGGCGAGCAGGGCCTTGGCCACGGCGGGCCAGCCGACGGGTGGCCATTGATGCGGTGCTCACGACGACAGGAGGGGAGAGGGGAGAGCACAGGGGTAGTTTGCGGGGGTGCTGGGGTGCTCCGGTGGCTGCCAGAAGGAGAGGAGGGCTCAAGGATGCCCCATTTCGAGTGAGGCCGAAGCGGCAACCCGGTGCCCATAGGAAAAGGAAGAGAGCACAAGATATTCCTTGGGTTGGTATCAGATGTTCAGGGAAGAGAGGGGAGTAGGAAAGAGGCAGCAGGGGCTCGAGCGAGGTCCTAAATGGAGGGGGCGACGAGGAGGAGCTCGGGCACACATCGGATGCTCTGGGCACGGGGGAGCACCCGTGCCAGAGGGAATTTGGCGGCTCCTTGGCATCGGGGAGGTGCATGGCTCATCAAGTGGGAATCCCTAGTGCGCTAGGGCACGCTGCAACTCCGAGATACGGGGTGCAGGACAAAGGCAAGGTGTAGAGCACCAGTCTTGCATTTCAGGGAGGTGGTCACCACTCCACTACGTGTCCAGGGCCACCCTTTTGCCAGGCCAAGGTGTCTACCTTGCAAGGCGTGTCGTGGGAATGAACCTGAAAGTAGAGGTGTAGGGTACGAATGGAGAGAGCATAGTCCTAGCTACGGCAAGCTTGTACACAAGATGTATGAGTTCAGGCCCCTCTCTTGGAAGTAAAAAACCCTACATCTTAGTGCTCGAAAGCTCTTGTAGTGTGTATTGTGTAATATAGGGGCTACGAACCCTCGTGCAGAGAGGAGGGATGGCTTATTTAGAGTGCGCTACCCCTCATCAAGGCCTCAGCATCTACGGGCTCGATCAATGTGAGTTAAAGATATACGTTACTCATAACGTACACAAGTAATAAATGCTACTAAAGACAGTTGGCTGAACGTATGTCCGTTGGCTTTTGTAGGTGACTTCTGGTCTTCGATGTCGACTGGCATCCTTCCAAGTGGATACTGGTCGTCGAGTGGATGGGAGTGTAGTCCGAGTGTTTGTGTACCGAGTGACTTTTTATGTGCCTTGTCTATCCACTCAGAATCTTCTGTGTGACCCTTGGCCTAATAATGAGGTACCCTTGGGTAGGCCATTCTGGTCAGGCCTGTGACCCTACCCTACGTACATATCCCCATCATTAGCCCCCGAATGGATCGGGGTTCGAGTGACGAAGGTATCGATGCGAGTTCTTGTCGGGTCGTGCTGACCTTGGTCCTTTTCCTGGAATTGATAAAACTTCGGGTCGACTGAAATCTTCGTCATTCGCCCTGATCCATTCTGTTGTAAAGTGTGCCCGATTGATTTTAGATGCTTGGAATTATTCTGAGTGACTAACGGGATCTTTTGATATGACGGATCATTGTGGCAGGCCAGGATCTCACGGGATTAGAAATATCGGTTTCCGCGCGCCTCGTGGGGCTGACACAACTGTCGGGGCAAGTGGAGCAATGACGCCTCGATTATGATGTTGTCATCATCACCACGCGTCACGTCTCCTCTAATACTAGGATAAGATGAGTTCTGCTGGACCCACAAGTCGGTGACCCAGTAGGTCGGCTATATAAATGCGGCTGGGGCTAGGGTTACGGCTGCGCCTTGATCTTTGATGTCTTTTTGCTTTTCCTCCACCTTCGTCCCACAAGGTTTGCTCAGGCTTTCCCTCACCACCGCAGCCATGCCAAAGAGCAAAACCTCCAAGCTCGAGTGCGCCAAGAAGGGCGGCAAGGGGAGGAAACCAGGTCGGGCTACAGTGCAGTCGGGGAGGATAGAGAGGATTTTCTCCCGTCCAGCGTGACAAAGGAGGACATCCTCGATCTCGTGGAGAACGAGATGGTGGTAAACTCCTGGAGATTGCCGGAGGGGGAGCTTGAGCCGGCACCTTACGAGGGGGAGCGGGTCCTTCTCCTCACACATGTTGAACGAGGTTTTTCTGTGCCTCCACATCCTTTTGTCCGGGGCTTCCTCTTTTACTTTGGGATACAACTTCACCACCTTCCACCGAATACTGTTGCGTACCTTTCTTCGTTTATCACTCTGTGCGAGTGTTTCCTGGGCTGCCCTCCTCACTTGGGGTTGTTCAAACACATATTCACTTCTCGGTCCCAAAAGGTGACAAAAGCGAGCCCAGGGGACACATGTCCAGTTGTGTGGTGGTTTAGGGATCCAGAAAAGGGGTAGTAGCACTTATCCCCAAATGACCCTTCCTGAATCGGTCCAAAACTAGCAGTGGACATGGTTGTACTGCAATGATATCACATCCCCGAACATGTCGACATGCCTTCCTCCTTTCACGTTAAATTCTCCGACTGCCCCTAGAATACTGACTGTATTCGAGGATGAGAAGTCAGAAGTGGAGATGTTAGTGGGTGTGGTGACCATCTTGGTCAAAAATGGACTAACTGGAATGGACCTGTTGGAGACGTTCCTTAGTCGGTGCATCCAGCCCCTTCAGGCGAGGGACCATGCCATGTGGCATTACTCTGGTTCTAAAGATTCCACTCGGTCGCACGCCAGTGGATCAAGAGCATCACCGAGTGTGGCGACAACCTCCTGGGAACCAAACGAGTCGCGCCATATTCTGCTAATAATAACCCGCGGAAAGTGGTATGTTATATTTTTTCCGATTGTGTTCATGTCTTCATCGAGTGACTGCATATTTGTCCAATTGACTCTGTTGTCTTTGTTCTTTGCATTAATGGATGAACTTTCACTCTCCTGTACCCAAACGGGAGCAGTTTGATCTTGGGGCGGAAAGTGAAGGCGGTAGTGCCGAGCGTGAATATGTTGATGATAGCGAAGAAAGCGAAGATGCTTCAGTTGACAGTGAAGAAGAAGAACAACCTCCTCCAGGCCGCGATCCGTGATCCAAGAAACTTCACGATCCAACGGCTGTTCCGAGCAAAACAGTCGCCTCCAGCAGTAGAAATTTGAAGTGTGACCGAGCCGCTGCAACTGACTCTGCGGAGAAGGTTGTGAATCAGCCAAAGCCTGACACACCCAAGCTTCGGAAGGCCTTGCCGTGAATAAGAATTGCTGTCCCGGTCGCCTCAGCGTGAGTATTTATCCTTTTCATTTCGCCATTATGAATTTCCAAGTTTCTACAAACCGAGTGTAATTTGCTTGTCAGTGTTGCTACTTCGGTGTCGACTCCTGTCGGGGCTGGAGAGGACCATATGCACTTGGACGTCGTGGATAAGCCTGCTCCTCTACCAGGTATGATAGTATTAGCTTTACTTCGTTTTAGGGATTGGATCTGTCGACTGACTTGACCATTACTGCTGCATCTTCGGATGTCATCTTCTTAGATGACGAACAAGAGCCGCAATATACAGCTACAGAACAAACTCCTGCCGAGCCGGTAACATCTGCACTAGGAATGCGTGTGGCGCCTGCGTCGAGTGTACCTTCGGTTGGTTCGAGTGCTATGGCAACAACCCCTCCGACTGGATCGACTATTGTGACGACTGTGCTGAGTGCACCTCCGGCAACCCAAGCTACCACTGCTATGATTCCAACCTCCTCATCACTTGCATTTTCCTTGCATCGCGTCCAGAGGAGTAGAATGGATCTGCCAAAGAGGTTGTGATCCAAGTGAGCTGATGATGCAGCAGACAAAGGAGGTGTTCGAGGCCAGTAAGCTGGCGTATGATGCCAACTCGGCGTTACACGCGAACATCCGAGTAAGTTCCACTGTAAGTTAGTTTCTGATTGAATCTTGTAAATCTTACTTTGCACCCACTGGGGGTTCGTCGTGTAGTTTTTTGTCTTTATTCCAGTGGGGATACGCTTAGTCAACCCACTGGGTGTAGTCCCCGAGACTGTTGTCGAATGCTTGCATCAGCAGGAGTCTGAACTGGAGAGTTATGATCTGTTTTTGACTTGGCCAGGCCAGACCTGGTCAAGTGTTTTTGTATCCAGTGGGGGCACTCTTAGTGCACCCACTTGGTGTAGTCCCCGAGACCGTTGTTGTGTGCTTGCCTCGGCAGGGGTCTAATTGGGAATCGGTTAGTGTTCTACTCGGGTAAGACGGGTCTGGCTGAGTAGTTTTATATCCAGTGGGGGCACGCTAAGTGCACCAACTGGGTGTTGTCCCCGAGACTAGTGTCGATCATTTATGAACGACATTAGTCTTAAGAACATGGGTGGGTGCGGCGGGCCTGTAATTGGCCAAATGAATTGTATTTCTCCACTCGGAAGTAGAAAAATAATTTTGTCGACTAAAACTTTTTTTTCCACTCGGAAGTCGAAAAAAGTTGAAGCGTCGGCTGAAAAAAATTGTTGATGTTTTTCAGAAGGCTCGCGAGATTGGGTCGCAATATACCCAGATAGAATATGAGAAGAACCACCTGCAGCTGGGGTATGATGATATGAACAAGGTGCTTGAAGACAAGGACCAAGTCCTTGCAAAGCCTAAGGAGAAGTCCGAAGCTGATGATCAGAAGCTTGCGGACTTTAACAGGTTGGTGGAAGAAAATGATAAAATGAGGAAAGAAAGAGATGGGTGGGCAAAGAAGCTTGATTCTATGGCAAAGAGGGGAAACGCCATAGAAAAGTGTGTAAAAGATTTCCTGGCAAAGATGCTTGCGACCCTCATTGGTACGTTATCTTTGGCGAGTGTATTTTTAGAAATTTTGCCGAATGAAATTAGACCGATGCTTAATTTTTCTTCTTTTGCAGAATTCTGTCCGGACTTCGAGAAAGAGACCTTTGAGGTGGAGCCATATCTAGACCCCATTAAGATGCCTGTTCATGATGACTTGGCCGTAGATATGTACCGCCTCAACTATCGTCTCGTGAAGGTTCAAAGGTGCCTCACTCGACTAAGAGCTGCTGTGGGGGAAATGACAAGGAATTGTGGCCCGAGGATATGTTCCTTGTTGATGTGGAGGCTGTGATGGACTGCTTGGGTCGGGTTACTGACAGGGTCCAAGCATGGAAGAAATCGACTGCACAGTATGGAGCTGATGTTACCCTCTCACTCGTTGGATTCCTTTGCAAGGAGGCGAGAGAAGACAAGCTGAAAGCGCTCCAAGTGGCGAACACCAAGAAGCTCCAGTTCGAGAATTTCATCGAGACTTTCATCAGCGCTGCGACTCGCATTGCTGATGGAATTGACCTCGATACTTTCGTCGAGCCAGCAAGTCCCGTAGGCCCTTGAGAAGGAAATTGTCGTTATCCTCAAAAAACTTTAAATTTGCCTCGGTACGCCATGTGGTTGATGTACCGTTAAACTTCGTTCTAGTGTGGAACCTGAGTACTTTATGGCTGCACGGATGACTTTGATCCATGTCGAGCTCTTTTGAATTTATCCGCTTTTGAGATTAGCGAGATTTGCTTGGTTTCCTTCAAGTGAATAGATTGCTATTCATCCGGGAAAAGTTTTTGACCTAGGCGATTTGCTCGCAGCTAAGTTTCTGAGTGTGAAGTTCTCTTTTCACTCGGATTATATATTTACTTAGGCGAATCGTGTCCACAGCTAAGCCCCTGAGTGTGAGAATTGTTCTTCACTCGGAGTACATTTCGTACTTAGGCGAAGACTGGTTCGCAGCTAAGCATCCGAGTGAATAGTTTTTATTCCCTCGGAAGAGTTTTGTAACTTAGGCGAATCATGTTCGCAACTATGCCCCCGAGTGTGAGGTCTCTCTTCACTCGGAGTATGTTTTGTACTTAGGAGAAAACGGGTTCGCAGCTAAGCATCCGAGTGAATAGTTTTTTTCACTCGGAAGGGTTTTTTAACTTAGGCGAATCATGTTCACAGCTAAGTCCTCAAGTCTGAGGATCGTTCTTCACTCGGAGTACATTTTGTACTTAGGAGAAAAGCGGTTCTTAGCTAAGCATCCGAGTGAATAGTTTTTATTCACTCGAAAGGGTTTTGTAACTTAGGCGAATCATGTTCGCAGCTAAGCCCACGAGTGTGAGGATCACTCTTCACTCGGAGTACTTTTTGTACTTAGGCGAAAACTGGTACGCAGCTAAGCGTCCGAGTGAATAGCTTTTATTCACTCGGAAGGATTTTGTAACTTAGGCGAATCATGTTCGCAGCTAAGCCCCCGAGTGTGAGGATCGCTCTTCACTCAGAGTATGTTTTGTACTTAGGCAAAAACTGGTTCATAGCTAAGCATCCGAGTGAATAGTTTTTATTCACTCGGAAGAGTTTTGTAACTTAGGCGAATCATGTTTGCAGCTAAGCCCCCAAGTGTGAGGATCGCTCTTCACTCGGAGTAGGATTTTGGCGTGTAGCCAGTCGACCGCAATCGACAAAAATCTAAGAAGTTATGACTTTGGCAAGTAACTTTGTTCAACAAACTTCATTTGTTACATCGGATCAACCGGTGATCAAGCAAAAAAATGTTTGAGCAGATCTGCATTCCATGCACGCGACTCGTCGATCCTCTTCTGGAGATTGTAGAGTCGACAAGCTCCGTTGTTCAACACCTTGGTGATGAGGAAAGGCACTTCCCAAGAAGGAGCTAGCTTATGAGGTCGTTGCTTATCCACTCGGAGCACCAGATCTCCTTTCTGAAACGCTAGACACCTAATATGCCTTGAGTGAAAACCTTGTAGGTCTTGTTGATGAACTGTTGACCGAATCAGCGCCATCTCGCGTTCCTCCTTCAAAATATCCACTCCATCTTGTCGTGCTTGCTTGGCTTCAGTTTCTGAATAGAGATCCACTCGGGGTTAACTATGAAGTAAGTCACTCGGTAGAATGGCTTGAGCTCCATACACTAGGAAGAAAGGCGTTAGTCCAGTCGACCGGTTTGAGGTTGTCCTCAGACCCCATAGAACGGAAGGTAGTTCGGTCACCTAAGCGCCGGCGGCATACTCAAGGTCTCGCATGAGTCGAGGCTTCAACCCTTGGAGGATAAGTCCATTCGCTCGCTCAGCTTGGCCATTGGTTTGAGGATGGGCAACGAATGCATAATCCACTCGGGTCGCTTGGTGACTGCAGAAACGTCTGAATTCATCTGAGTCAAAGTTTGACCCATTGTCCATAATGATGTTGTGCGGAACTCCGTATCGAAATGTAATTTCTTTCACAAACTTGATGGCTGTGCGGGAATCCAGCTTCTTGATTGGTTTAGCTTCGATCCATTTAGTAAACTTGTCGACTGCAACGAGAAAGTGTGTGAACCCACTCTGACCTGTCCGAAAAGGCCCGACCATATATAATCACGAAACAGCAAACGGCCAGATGAGGGGAATAGTCTTCAGAGTAGATGCAATGTTTGTGGGACAAGTTGGAGTAGAATTGACAGCCTTCACAACGGTCGACGAGATCATTGGCCATTTGATTCGTGCATGTCTAGAAGAACCCAGATCGGTATGCTTTGGCAACAATGGTCCGAGAGGACGCATGATGGCCACAGGTCCCCGAGTGGATTTCTTCAAGAATCAGTTGGCCCTTCTCAGGGGATATAAATCGTTGAGCTATGCCGGTCACGCTCTCTCTGTAGAGATGATCACCCATCACTGTGAAAGCCTTTGATATGTGGACAATATGTCGGGCTTCGTCTTCGTCCTCTGGCAACTCTTGCCTTAAGATGTATCCAATATACAGTACCGTCTAGTCGGGAGTAATTACCAGAATTTCCATGATTAGATCGACGACTACAGGAACAACAACTTCAGTCAGATTGGAAGCACTTGTTGGTTGCGGGGGTTTTTCAATGAAAGGGTCTTCTTGCACAGACGGAGTGTGCAAGTGTTCCAAACACACATTGCTGGGTATAGGTTTCCGAGTGGATCCGGTCTTAGCCAATTCATCAGCTGCCTGGTTTTTCAGTCGGGGTACATGATGGAGTTCTAAGCCTTCAAACTTCTTCTCCAGCTTCCTCACTGTGTTGCAGTATCCCGTCATGGAGGGGTTCCTAACATCCCACTTCTTCATCACCTGATTGACCACCAAATCTGAGTCGTCGTAGACCATCAGGCGTCGGATGCCGAGTGAAATGGACATATGCAACCCGTAAAGGAGAGCTTCATGCCCAGTTCATTGTTGGAGGAGTCAAAGTGAATCTGGAGGACATAATTAAGCTTGTCGCCTTTCGGAGACACAAGTACCGCACCAGCACCGGACCCATTTAACATTTTCGATATATCGAAGAACATAGTCGAATGCGCCGAGTGAATCTGGGCTGGCTGTTGTTGTTCTACCCACTCGGCCATAAAATCAGCAAGGGCGTGAGACTTGATGGCTTTCTTTGCCTCAAACTTGATGTCCAAATATAACAACTCCATGGCCCATTTAGCCCCTCGGCCCGTAGCATCCCGATTGTGAAGGATATCTGATAGTGGGGCATCACTGACGACTGATATAGAGTGATCTTGAAAGTGATGTGCCACTTTCTTTGCTATCACATATATTCCATAAAGAAGCTTCTGGTAATGGGGATACTTTTGCTTCGAAGGAGTCAACTCTTCGGAAATATAATAGACTGGACGTTGAACCTTGTAGGATTTACCTTCTTCTTCTCTCTTGACAGTCAGGACTGTACTGATGACTTGATTGGTGGTTGCGATGTATAGGAGCAGTGGTTCTTTGCTTTGCGGAGGAGCAAGCACTGACTGGGTGGAAAGCAGAGCTTTGAGCTCTACAAATGCTGCTTCTACTTCATTATTCCATTCGAATACATCTGACTTCTTCATCAGTCGGTATAAAGGCAGTGCCTTCTCAACGAGCGATATAAACCTACTCAATGCTGCCCGACAACCTGTAAGTTTTTGTACGTCATGCACTCACACTAGGGCTCTGCATTCTGAAGATGGTGCCGATATTCTCGGGGTTAACGTCGACCCTTGTTCGGAAACAAGGAAACTGAGTAACTTGCCGCCAGGAACGCCAAAAGTACACTTGGCTGGATTTAACTTGATGTCGTACATCCTCAAATTAGCAAATGTCTCTGCTAGATCAGTCAGCAGGTCGGGACCTTTGCGTGACTTGACCACAATATCATCCATATACGCTTCAACGTTCCAACTGATCTGGTCGAGCATACACTTATGGATCATGCGCAGGAAGGTTGCACCGGCATTATTTAGACTGAAAGGCATGGTGATATAACAGAAACACCCAAAAGGGGTGATGAAGGCTGTTTTTATTTCGTCTGGACCAAACAGACAGATCTGGTGGTAACCAGAGTAAGCATCCAAAAAAGACAAATGCTTGCATCCCGCAGTTGAATCGACAATCCGATCGATGCGGGCGAACTGGAAGTGGTCTTTCGGACAAACCTTATAAATGTTCTTGAAGTCGATACAAATGCGAAGGGATTTGTCCTTCTTGGGAACCATGACAACATTCACGAGCCACTCGGAGTGGTAATCCTCACGAATGAATTTGGCCTCCAAGAGTCACGCCACCTTCTCACCGATTTCTTTCCTCTTCTTTGATGCAGATCATCGTAGGCGC